>NC_060274.1:19052919-19220041 GCF_021613505.1 Equus quagga | reverse complement strand
AAAAAAAAAAAATGATAATCCTAGAGTCCTTCTACCTTAAGTCATCTTTTTATGTAAGATAACAAATTCCTCCATTGCTTAAAGTATTTTGTGTTCAGTTTTTTTTTTTTACTCGCAGCTGAAAGTCACAAAGCCACCTCTCCAGAGAGACCTTCCATGACCATCTCATGAAAGTTGTTATCCTTCTCCAGTCGCTCTCCATCAAATTCCAATGTTTATTTTTCTTCATAGTACCTATTACCTGAGAGTATCTTGTTTATTTATTTACCATTTGCATTCCTTCCTGGAATGTAAATTCCCTAAGAAAAGGCATGTTCTCCATTTTGTCCATTACTGAATCATCAGTACCCAGAATACTGCCACACTCCTCCTCTTAAAATCTATGTGACATTGGAAATTTTTCTTAATATCTCTGTGTCTCCGCTGGATTCTAAAGATGACATTCATTAACTTGTGTAAAGTGCTTTAAAAAGTGACTGAGTTCACGTTCAATAGCTTAGTTATTATTATTGCTATTATTATATAGGTACTAAATAAATATTAGTTGAATGAATGAATATATTAAAAACGAATCTCTAAAATGTGATGAAATCACCCTCTAAATTAGAACATGATGATAGAAAGACTTGTCTTTCTCAAAAGAAACAGATTTTGAAGAGGAGAAATGAGTAGTGCTAAAAGTCAAGAAGATTAATATCTGCATGGAAATCTCCATTTCCTGAAAACGGAAGTGCCCTGGAGAGCACTGAGTACGTAATAATAAAAATGATGGTCCTTATGGAGCACCCGCCATGGTGCAGGAATTAGGGGTGAACAAGAGAGGTGAGATTCCTGTCCTTATCAGCAGTCCAAGAATAGACTAAACATTTTATTTGCCTAAAAGCCAACCATGTAACAGGTGCTTGAATATCATTAATGATAATTTAATCGCTAAAGAAACAAGGAAACAACTGGAGGAAGTGACCACTTTGGACCTAGTTCTGACAAGAAGAAGAATTACTTGGCAAAGTCAAAGTAATATGGACTTTAAAAGAAACTGACTGTGTTATCTTGAATTTTATTTTTCCAAGGGAAAGAAGACCGGGGAGCATGAATCGTACACTCTAGACTATGTGAGTGTCTTCAAAATGTTTAGAGAAAAGATATGCATTATTCATGGCATGAGACTCCTAAAGAGATTATGACTCAAAAGTGTTATGATGTTCTCAAAAATGCAATTTTGAGAGCAACTGCAAATGATAAAATGAGGAGGAAAGTGGAAAGAAAACCAAAAAAAAACTGTAGCTACAGATATTTTAAAAAGAAAAAAATACAACTGAGAAATATCCATATCTATTTTGTTCATCATTTTGGTAATGCAGTGCCAAGAACACGGCAATAGTCAAGAAGCATTGTCAAATGAGTGAATGAATGAACAAATGAACATTGAATATGAGAGTGGTAGGGCCAGTAAGACTCATGTCAGGGAGATGAAGGTCCCAAGTGAGCTGAGATTTGAGAAAAAAATGAAAATACCAAAGTAACTTATAGTTTTATTTGGAGCAAGAGAAGCCACGAATTTGAGGCTAAATACTATTAGGAAGAAATTGAAGCCCAATAAGCGTAAAGACTTTATTGGTCAGCACTTAAATGAATTCATATCTGCTGTTAATGAGGAATTACAAACCATATTACAAAAATAATTTGCAATTGAGATTCTGGGTACTAAAAACAGTATTAGAAGACTAGAAATAGATGAAAGAACAAAAACGGCAAACTCAAAAATCTACAGAGAGGTGTGGTTGTTTCCTGGCAGCATTCTGAGTGGCTGACCAAAAAGTAAATACAACCACATTTCCTCTTTTGATAGCATTATTGATATGATAGATCATTATTAATCTGGTAGGTCATCTGGCCTTACACAAGAGGGTTCACGTTGTTCATGATTTGATCAGAATGTTTTTGAGACAAGCTGAAATAATCAGGTTTGCATGCTAGTTTAATTTGGGGAGTCAGCCATTGGCTACATTGAATGACATTAATGGTTTATGCCAAACTGGAGGAAATAGCTGAGATGGATGCAACAATGCTTTGCGATGTTCAACATTTTTATTAATCATTAAAGATTTGGGGGTTATAGTCATTGTATTTTCCAATGATAAATGACTTGGTAGTATTGAAAAACACTACTCCGCAGAATTGGGACCAAAAAGGATTTTGGTGGCTTGGAAAAATGGACTGAACTTAACAAGACTGAGTTAAGAATGCAAGTCCAAAATATTAATGGCACAAAAACGGGATAATAACAAGAAGTCTGACTCTATTTTTTGATGCTTGACTACTGACATATTTTAATCTTCACCCCTCTCTCTTCCCGTTTCTCCCCACATCTGGGCAAGCTTTTAAGAAATTCTGGGTGCTCCTTTCTTTAGCTTGGACAAGAGATTCAAACCACACAAGCCCCTGCCTGGGCATGGGAATCCTCACAGCCCCAACCTCTAACCAAAATAAAAACCAGGAGCCAGTCTCCTTTCCTTGCTTTCTCAAGCCATTTCAGACCTGCTTGAGAGGCCTGCCCTAATCTCCTAAGAGACTTTAATTATGTAAGTAATAAACGTTTTTTGTATCCTCTTGACGTGTGTGTGTGTGTGTGTGTGTGTGTGTGTGTGTGTGTGTGTAGTATCATCAGTCTTAGCATTCAAACCAAATTTTGGTGGGAGTCCATGTGCTTATGCAAGATCAGGGTGGCAGGGAGAAGAGGATGCAATTTAGCAGTAGCACACATAAGAAATACTCAGAAGATGGAATGGGAAAAGTCAGAAATAGAAAGCACAGTACAAGTTCACAGTATGGGGGAGCTTCCCTAACGACTAAAGTGATCTTAGGGGGCTTTAGAACAAGAGGATATATAAGAAGATAAGAGGCTTTCTCTCTGATTCTGTGTGGGTCATCCACCCAGGGGTCTCAGGGCTGTCTTTTGACCTCTTCCGTAACATCACTGTCTCCGTTGGTGATATCATCCAACCTCCTCTATTTAAATCCCATCTATGTGCTGATAATTCTCAGATGTCTATCTCCAACCCCAACCTCCACTTGGATGGCATTGGGCATCTCAAACTTGACAAATCTAAAGCTGAACTGATTGTCATCCACTAACCACCTCCTCACCCAGACATTCTTATCTCAGTAAATGGAAACTCAGACTAAAAACCTTAAAGTGATCCTTGACACCACTTCATCTTTCACAACCCACATCTGATCCATTAGCAAATCTTGTCAACTTTGGCTTCAAACAGTATCCAGAATTCAACTGTTTCTCACCAATTCCAGTGCCACCTCATGGTCCACACCCCACCATTGTGTCCTGCCTAGATTGCTGCAATAGCCCCCTAACTGGTCCTCATGCTGCTTTGCTTTCTGTCTAAACACCACCAGCAACCAGAATGTTTTTGCTAAAAATAACATCAGGTCACTGTTCTGCTCCAATTGTTCTGATGGTTCCTCATTGCTCTCAAGGTAATAGCCGAAGTCCTTAATAATCTGATCGCATTGTGACTTCATCTTCTTCACCTCCAGCTTATCCTTTTCCAGCCATACTGATCTCCTAGCTGTTCTTTGAATATACCAGCCTTGCCTCTGCCTCAGGGCCTTTTAACTTTCTGTTTTCTCTGTCTGGAATTCTTTCCCTCCAGATACTCACATAATTCATTTCTTCACTTTCTTAAGTCTCTATTCAAATCTTAGTGTGATGGTTAATTTTATGTGTCAACTTGACTGGGCCACAGGGTGGCCGGATATTTGGTAAAACATTATTCTGGGTATGTCTGTGAGGGTATTTCTACATGAGATTAATATTTGAATAGGTGGATCAAGTAAATCAGATGACCCTCCCCAATGGGGGTGGGCCTTATCCTAGCCATTGGAGGCCTGAATAGAAGAAAAAGGCTGAGTGAGGGAGAATTCACTCTCTCTGCCTGATTGTCCTTGAGCTCCTCCTGCCTTTGGAACTGGACTTGGACCTGGAGTCAGACTGGAGTTTACACCATCGGCTCTTCTGGGTCTCCAACTTGCCAACTACAGGTCATGGTACTTCTCAGCCTCCATAGCCACGTGAGTCAATTCCTTTTATAAATCTCTTGATAGATAGATAGAAGGGGAAACATATCCTTATATCCTATTGATTCTGTTTCTCTGGAGACCCAGACTAACATACTTACCTTCTCAGTGAGGACTTTCTTGGTCATCTTAGCCAACGACTATAATACCATTCACCCACCTACATCTTATATCTCCATCCAGCTGTATTTTTCTCTCCAAACACTTATCACTGAGTTACTTTATATTATTTATCTCAAATATTTTCTGTCTTCCCACTTAAATGTACGTTCCATGAAGATAAGTATTTTAATCTATTGTGTTCACTGCTTTATCCCCAGTATCGAGCACAGTGCCCTTACTTATGGGATACTCAGTAAACATTTTCTTGAATGAATGAATGACCTTTGAAATATTGTGTCTTAATTATGACAATGAAGAAGGGTAAAGGCACACTGAATTTGTTTTAATCAATGACAGAACCTTCAAATCATATCGTATGAAGAATGGAAGAAGAAAATGGGCACTTTTAGCCGAGGGAAGAGGGAACACAGGGAATGAGAAGAGAAGGGTGGGAGTTGGTTAAACATGATAGAAAGCTTCGAATATTTCAGGGCTCTAGTTTGAAATGGGATTATCCTATTCTGTTTGTATTTCTAAATAATCAACTTGTATAAATAAATAGAAGTTACAGGCAGATAGATTTCAACTCAATTTAGAACCTTTTACATAGTCCAAGCTTTCCGATGATGTCCTAAGCTGCCTCTGAGGGAGCAAGTTTCTCCTTCTTGAAGGTTTAGAATGAATGAAAAATTTGTGGGGATGATGGTCAGACTAGACAATCTCAATCTTGTGCCAGTCTATGATAGTTTTATTCTGCAAATGAAATCGTACAGCTGCCTTGTACTGAATGTATCATTTGGGCAAATGGTCATGGAGAATATATTTACCAATGAAGCATAGGAATAAAACTCAATAGCTTGCAAATCCAAATCTGATTTAGTAATTTTTCCAGCTTTCTAAATCAGTTGAAAAAGTTTTAAGACATTTTTTCAGATTTAAGTTAAAAACAGAAGCTAAAGTGTGCTGCTGGAACATCTTCTCTTGATATAGAAAAAATTGCAGATTTGGAAAAGAGTAGTATAAAGAGTGTAAGTTTCTTTAGTAGTATAAGAATTGTTAAGTAGTATAAGAGTAGTACAAGTAGTCTAAGGTCCTTTCAGAAGCTGAGATTCATAATATCCTCTCTCGCAATAGAAAATGACCCCATGTGTCTGAAGCAAACTCTGTGTCTCAATGTCAGAGACCACAATGTTCCTTTAACACCAAGCATAATGCCCCAATTTAGGTAACTGGTATTCAATAAATGTCAGCTATCAAATACAAAGTTTCCTGAAAACCTGGCAGAAAGTGCTCTAAAAGAATTTATCTCTATCCCAGCTTCCTCATTTTTGAGGATTCCATGGAGCTTTACAAAGGGACATAAAAGATAATTTAAATAAACCAATCCATTAGTAATTATGCTATGAATGGATCTCATAGGACTAGAACCGTCCCACTTCATTTAGATTGCTTTTAATAGATTTGACTTTCCTTTCTAATTTTCTTGATTACAGTTTCATATGTAATGCATTCATCAGCTATGGTCATCTTTTTCCTTTCAAATCTAGGTAAGATTGGACTAATTTCCATTCCACGTTGTATTGAAAGTCTAACGCAAGCCTTAAGTAGGAGGTAAGATGGGAACGTGTGTTTGGGGTGGGGAGGGTAGGTTCCCTTGTTATGATCTACCTCCAAACTCTTATTTCTGCTAGATTAGCTCAGTGTATGGTTCATCTCACAGTCTTCATAAACTGTTAAGGTCTACACAATATCTACCATATGAGTAATTCACCATTTACACCAAAAACAAAAAGGAAACAAAGAAACAAAAAGAAGCCTTCAGAAATCCTTTTATGTATAGCAGATTTCACATAAGTTTTTGGAATAACAGAAGGAGTTTATATCATAGCAATGCACATGTCCATGCACACCCCCCCCGCAAAGAAACCTGAATATTAGATATCCTTCTTCTTCAAATGTCTTTTTCCATTAAGTGGGTCCCAGCTCCCAAAATGTTCTACAGGTCTCCCCTCTTTGTTTTCCTTCATTCACAAATTCCTTCTTATTTCTTAAACAGAATAATATGGCAATGTTAACATTTATTAGAAATCCAGTAAAAAATTTAAAATAAATGATAAAAAATATCATCTTTGATATTTTCTTTTCTTGTATCTCCTATAACTAAATTGTCCCAAAGTCTAATTTTGTCCTTCAAACATCATTCAGAAGGAATTCCTTTTCTTTCCTTTTCCTATTCTCTAGTCCAAGTCCACAAATCGACCACAGTTTCTCTCTCTGTCCCCTGCATACACTGCTTGGCCAAACCCACGAAAACCTATATGCTCAGGTTCCTTCCCTGCTTTAAACTCACCCACAATTCCTAACTTCCCTTCCAAAGGCTTGAAAGGTCTCTTATACCTAGACCAGCTCTGTATCTTTCAAGTTAATTTCCCAGTGCAGGCCTCATACTCACACAAACCCTCCCCACTGCCTGTACCATCCTGCCTTTGTTCTTGACATCTTCACAGTCTAGGGTTCCTCTGTGTCTCCTTTGCTTATTCAGATCCTACCCATGTTTGAAGACCTCCCCAATCCCATCCCCATCTTGGAGATTTCAAGCTTAAACTTCTCTCTCCTTTTACCAAACTATTGTTTAGATAGCAACACATAGTTAGAACTAAATTGCTTCATGTATTTTTGTGTAGTTTGTATGTTTGTTTCCCAAATTTGACCTTAACTCATAGAAATAGGGAAGAATCTATCTTATGTGTGATGGTGTCTTCTCACAGTGCCACAGCCAAATCTGAGCATAGGAGGCTATCTTAATTTATTGACTGGGATGACAGCTAAGAATTTAGGCTGGGGATGGCCACCACTTATTAGCCTTGAGATCTCAAGGCAAACTTCTTAAGCGTCTCTAGGCTTTTGTTTGTAAATATAAGTGATAGGGGTCACCATGAAGATTAAGTGGTAAAATGCTTATAAAGCACTTAGCATATCTTTGGCATTTTCGCCTGGAGATTTTTAAGGATCAAGTAGAAAGAGCATTTCAGGTCATCTTCTCTAACACCTTCACTTCACAAATAAGACTAAGTCCCAGAAAAATGAATTGAACTGAAAGATTAAAGCCTTCTTCTAGGAGAAGCAGTTGGTGGCTTTCTCAAGGTATTTATTGGCTTGGGGCTGTCCAAAGACTAGGACCCAACCTCCCAACTCTCAGCCAGTTGCTCTTTCTGCAACATTCTGATGGCACCAGAATTAACTTAACTTCAAGTCATTGACAAAGCTCTAAATCAGTGGTTGTACTTGGAGTATAATGGAAGATTCTAGAGGATAGCTTTTAAGATGCCTTTAGATTGTTCTGATAACAAATTAATTTAAAAGTCAATGAAGAATTAAAAGATGTTATCTGTGATTCTAAACAATAAGAGGACACAGATGAAACTTTCTTCTTCCTTAGAAGAAAACAAAATTAATATTTACCCTCTCAATGCTCTTATACCTTCAAATCCCCATCATAGGTTTAAAAAAGTATATATGTATGTGTGTGCATGTTTGAACAAGCTCACATAAGTGTGCGCATGTAAGTATATGCATTTATTTGTTGAGTGGGGAAGAGAAATATGTTACCTGCTGGATTGGTTACTACATTGACATCCTGACTTTTTGATAATCCCAGAGTTGAAGAGACCCCACAAAGCAGACTGGGCAAATCCAGATAGAATGCCAATTAGAGAAGCCCTTTGTAGCTTATCCTATACCTGGAAGAATTTCAGAGACAGTGGGTGACTTCAAGAGACCGCCAGGGAACCATGGCTCCTGTGGCACAGTCTGCGACGGTTAAGCCTCACCAGTCAGTGCCCAGCGTTTGCAGTCCACATCCAGTGGTAGTTCTCATGTGGTCTTAGACCAGACTTTTTTCTTCCCACCTACACACATGCCCCCTCATACACACACATACATGCACATACTTAGAAACCTTAGAGATGTCAATTCTGCCTGTAGAAACTGCATAATGTTTGCAAAAGCAGAGTCCCACTGGGAGACTGACTCACTTCCTGGGAATTCCAAACGAGTAGAAACAAAAAAAGGCCTGTATCTTCTATACTCAGACCAACAAGGAAATCTTAGAAACTAACTACCATTTACCAAATACTTTCCATGCTCCATCTACTCTTCAAGGGATCTAACATGGACAGTACTGTTTATTTCTGTCATATCTACAGCTCTATGACCAGCTCCCAGCATAGGACCCAGCAGGTACTCAAAATATATTTAACAAATGATTTCCAAATGAACTTGCCCAAGGTCACACAGTAAGTGACAAAACCAGAAATCAAGCTAAGATGTGACTGAATCCAGACTATACTCTTTAACCACTAAGCTATATCACCTGCAATCCTACACTATGCATCCCCTAAGAATCTCTAATTTTCTTGTTATGGACTAAATGTTTGCATCCTGCCCCCCCCCCAACCCCAAAGTCATATTTTGAAGACCTAACTCTCAGTGTGGCCGTATTTGGAGATGGGCCCTCTAAGGAAGTAAGTATGGTTAAATAAGTTCCGAAAGATGGGGCACTGATGTAACAGGAGTAGTGTCCTTAATGAAGAGACACCAGAGAGATCCCTCTTTTTCCCCACAGGCCACGTGAGGCCATAGTGAGAAGGCAGTCATCAGAAAGCTAGAAAGAGAATCCTCATCGGAAAGTGAATAGCTAGAACCTTGATCTTGGACTTCTAGGTTCCAGAACCGTGAGAAAATAAGTTTCTGTTGTTTAAGCTACTCAGCCTGTGGCAGCCTGAGTAGACAAAAACACCCAGACACCTAAAGGTCCCCAGCTTTAAGCCTTATATGATTCTTGTGTCCTGGGTTATTCCTGTGCACAACACAGTATATGCCACAGGGAAAACAAACGTCTGTCCTATGAAAAGTATAGGAAGCAAAGACCGTCACCCATTTTAATAGAGAATTATATGCAGAACTCCAACATACTCAAAGAGAAAAAGCAAAGGTTTTCTGAAAAACTCTACCCACACCACCCTCTCAAGCTGAAACTTTAAATGGAACGGAAAAGTGGGTAGATCATGACATAATATTCAGTGTTATTGTATATTCAAAAGTTATTAAATATATATTGATGGAGGAATGATTCATAATTTGGATAAGAATAAGTTCAATATCAAAGCAGCGGTCTCTTTTTACTTCAAGTATTTTTCTCGATTTCTACATTTTTATGTAGTAGATAACAGGATCTACAAAGAAATATTTATAGCCACACCGCATAGAGTGGAGTTGAACCAGAGCCCAGAGCCAGATGACAGTACTTCAGTTTCCCCCTCTGGAACTTCGGAAGCTTGGACAGGTCCAGAACCTGCCCAGCGCTCTCCCAGTGCTCTGATGGCCAGAGTAGGGAGACAAGATGAGGTCAGACCCTTCTGAGGGCCTTTCAGAATGGCCTCCACCTCAGTAAAAATATTTGAAGGGCGTATATAATAATTTGGCACTCTGTGGAAAGATTGCCTGCGGTTGACTGGTGTGAGCCATTGCACCGCCTCTTCCATGAACATTAGGCTCAAAATTATTCACCACAATGTCCCCAATGCCTGATTTACAGTAGAAACCCAGCAAATCATATTTTCCTGCATCAAAAACACAATACGAATTAGATACGAAATCTGCACTTGCCCAGAAAACTCTTCTCAACATTAAAGAACGTGACAGTCTGAAATTAGGATCTCACTGAAATGTTTCATCAGGCAGACCTAGTTTTGCTATAAAGAAGCTACCTCCCACATATTTCTGAAACTTGTTTATTCCTCCCCCAAATTGCTGGCTGGCCATGGTATAGTCATCACTGTAATGCAGAATGGATCTTACTCAGAGGCACCCTCCTGAAGCATATACACTAAATGGCCACAAGATTTTAGAAATGTTAGAGATGAGGAGTGACAGATAATCATTCAGTTCAACTGTTTTATTTTAGAGATGAGATATCTCAAGTCCGGAGAGTTCAAATAACTTACCGAAGCTTACACAGGTGAGTGAATGCATCCCATTTCCTAGATAATTCCCTTTTTTCATACAAACTTCATCTCTGCCTGCCCCCTCCCTCTTCTCTGGCCCTCATACTTGTTTCACTATAGCCCCAGTTTGTAGACTACAAAGGAGGTGACATAACCCAGGCAACTATCTTCCTGCAAGCAGAATCTCACCGGAAAACTGGCGCTCGGTGCCTTGGCAGAGACTGTGCTCAGGCAGGAGCAGAGAAGTGGCCACCATCTGGACAGCATGATGCTTCCTCCCAGATGGGCCCCAGCCGTGGGGAAGGGGGAGAAAGACAGGGTGTTACCCGACCGCGCACATTTATTTTCACTTCGAGGAGATTTGTTAGTAACCCTGCTATTTGAGTGGAAGCCGTTGTAGGTGGTTCTGATGGCTGACAACTGTGCAGACAAGGATGAAACAAGGTGAGTGGTGGCCAGGCAATTTGCAAATGATTTGTGAGCCAGGCACAGTCAGTGGTATCTGATTACTCCGTATGAACGAAAAGATGCATTTTTGAAGGATAAAATGGTGTGCATGCTTTCCCTCACTTACTCTCCTCTCTCTTTTTAGAAGAGTAGCAAGCACGAGGATTTCCCTGACAGTACCTAGAAAAAAATCTTACACTTAACGCTACCCACTGGCATTTCTCTCTTCTTGCTCAATTTTAATCATATTAACATTTTTCTATGCTACCACTCTGCGTGCCACCTATGAAAACCATAGCTAAGTGTGTAATGGTTCCAGTGGCCAATTAGCAGCATCAAAGTTGCCCCAGAGGTTTTCCTCTTAGTGATCCCAGTTTCCTACGTACCTAGTGTTTTTGGCAATAATTTTCAAGTAATGTGTATCTTGGTTATTACTCTCCATGTTGGTTATGAAGTTAACGCAAGTGAACTATACCACGTTGGGAGCATGGGTGTTTTAACGCATCTTGCCCACTTTATGAATCATGCTGAATTTTCAATAATGGATTCATAATACATCATCTCCATTATTTGGCATTTTAGAGTTGGGAAAGCACAGTCACATACCTGGCCATTTTAATTTTGACAGTCGTAATCCGATGATGGCAGTTACTCTGACTTCATGGAGCTACTAAAAGCCTTACCCGACAGAACTCCGGCCCTGAGAAGCACTGTGGCTGGTGGAAGGAGCACCCAGAGTAGTAGACTAAGCTTCCCAACCAACTCCAGGCCTCATGCTTTCTATTACACAATGATGCCTGCCCTTTCCTCTTTTTTTGTCCTCTTATGACCAGTGAGACCCATTCTGAGATATGTGTATGAGATTAGGAGAATAAAACCTTTGGCCATGGAACACAGCCATGAGAAATAACAGATATAAGGGAAAAAATATTACGCTCCAAAATTGAGCTAATCAACATTATTATTAATGGGATAAAATTGGGATTATATATCAACTTTTAATGCATTAAAGCTTTGATCTCCAAAACTTAATATGTTCACTTTCTTTTCACTTATTTTAAAAAAGAGGTTTTAGTCCTACATCATAAGTAACCAGAAGTTTAGTATTTCCTCTTTCTGTTTGGCAGTGTTTAAATTCATATTTAAATCACAGTAAAAAGTAGGTTACTCATAATCAAAATGCTGAAGTCTAATGAACTTCTTCTTCTGAAATGATTTTTATTTTATTTGTCACTGCAGTAATACAAAAATCTAATGACCAAGCAAAAAAAAAAAAAAAATGCATCTGGTCCAGCTGATCCATTCAAAGCCTGTTCAAGCTAGAATGGCCTCAAGGCAAAATCTTCAGTACTTGGAATATCTTTCGGTTCATCAGGATTCAACCTCTGTGAAATAACATTTGCTGCCTCTAATAGTTAATTCTTCAGTCAAGGAGAAGTCACTGCATCCCTGCTAATAGGAATCCATTTGTTATCTTCTGCCTTTCTTTGAATACGACCAAGGCTGGATGACCACATAATTTCGTTACTCGTCGGCAGAGCATAAGCACGACTCACAAACTGTAGGCAGAAAGGCTTCCTCCTCGTGACAGGAGGGCTGCTTCTGCCCACGCTGCAGGCTTCCTTCCACAGGGAGGGCAGCCAACTCATGTAACTCTCCTAGCCTCTCTGCTCCCCTTCACTCCTTCCTTTCAAGGCAGTAGGAGTAACTCAGTCCTATTAGTTTTGAAGGAAAAATTTGGAAAGCATATCCAGCCTTGTCCTTCCCATTTTCTCTTCGAGAAATAACTGATCCCAGTAGCCTGCCATTGGCCAACCCAAGACACGAGGGCCGTGGGAAATTGTTCCATAAGTCCAAAAAGCATATGATGCATCTAGATAGAATAGGCAAAAGGTGGCATTCAACCACGTGATTGCAACTTTTTAACCAAAGTTTACAATGAACTTTATAGCTACAATGGAGCTGGTATCTAATTTTTGAAGGGAAAAAAGTACTCAATGTTTAACATATCTTCTTATATATTCATTTCATTGAATAAAGCCTCCGACTCCAACTCCAAAATATAAAATCCTGACAGGAAAGAAGCCACTAATTAAACTATATTTAATTTTTAAAGCATAGTCACAATTTAATCTAGCTGCCCATATAAAATCTAATTATATATTATATAATAATTTATATTATTTATATATAAATATATAATAAATTTAATAATCTAAATAATATAAATTATTATAATAATAATTAGATTTGATATTTTATATATATATATATATATATGGAAACAGAGATATGAAAATTTGGCTGTTGGATTTGAATTCCCACAAATCATGAAGTGGGATTTTTTTTCAAGCTCTAACTGCCCAGGTGATATTAAGTAGAGGAGGAGAGAATTAAAAATCAACCATAAGACATATGGTTCATCAGTCATCATTTAGAAGTTTTTGAATATATATATTAGGATAAATTTCCAAACAAATATTTGCAAATCGAAAGAATTGAGTCATGTTAGATACCATTTCATCATTCTCAAGCTTAGTAACATCCCAGAGTTCCCAGGCATATGGGTATTATGAAGTATGTTACTTCTTATAAGCCCAGCGTATCAGGCAATGGAAGAATAGGCCAGAAACGTTCCTGTGTGTTCAGGCACCAGCTATTTTTCCCGGACAGCAGGTGAATATCGCCCTAGCCATGGAAAGTCATCTCAAATCCAGGTCATCCCGGAAGCCACAGCAGAACTGCCTCAACCTCAAAGGACACTAGGCTCCGTCCAGTCGGCTCTGCTCCAGACCAAGAATGTTCTGTGCTCATTTAACTTTCCTCACAGTCTCACTTTCCCTAACCTTTCATGAACTTTTAGGCAGTTTAGAAAGTTCATTTCATACGTACATTTCATTTCAAACATACCTTTCCCCAACCTCTCTTCAGAATTCCAATTCAGAGTTCCATTTAGTTTGACAGGCTGTTCCTCCATTTATGCCAAAAATGTGCAGCTTCACATTAGCCAACAAAAAGGAAAAACAATGTGTCTCCTGTACTGGGGTGATATGAACGCTTACAAGTTCTATCACATGAGTAAAGAACACAATAAAGGGCTGATTAGCGTGTATCTGAGCACCATGCAAAGAAATTGATTCAGGAAAATGCCATTAATTCAGACCTCACTTCATCAGAAATTTTGAAGGGTTTATATCCTAACATAAATTTACCTTTATGCTCTCTGTTTACGTATACAATTTAAAGTATATTGATAGGTTCAGTAGGAATATTCATATCCAAGCAATTGAGAAAAGCAAGTGCTTTAATTTCATTAAGACACTACAAAGTTTTGTCAACTTTTATTTAGTGCCCGTTTTAAGCTATTATGTTGCACATGTTATATAATGCCTACTATAAGGTCTTCCTAAATATATTTGTATAGGTAGATTATGTTTTCCATGAATCTTATTTCAGAATAAAAAAGCAGTCTTTACAAAATATTTGCTATATAATGGAGCATGAAGATTGATCACGTTGAGAGCACTGCCCTATGGCGCTGGACACCATAACCTCCCTGCCCTCATCTCCCACCAGTCTTCCCCTGCTCACCCTAGACCCTCTGCTCTCCTTGCTGCTCCTCAGACACACCACGCCTACTTCTGCCTCAGGACATTGGATCTTATTATTCCAATCCCTAGAACACTTTTCCTGAGTTGTCCAGCTGGTTGACCCCCTTCATTTGACTCTCTGCACAAAGGTTTCCTCATTGGAAAGGCCATCAATGATGATCTTCATACAACAGTTCTCCACCAACACACACAGCATTGACTATCCTCACACCGTATCTCTTTAGTCTACCTATCATAGACTGCATGCGTGAGTCCCCCCAAATTCGTCTGTGTAAGCCCTAACACCAGTGTGGCTGTATTTGGAGATGGGGCCGCGAAGGAAGTAAGTACTGTTAAATAAGTTCATCAGGGTTGAACCATGATCCAATAGGATTAGTGTCCTTACAAGGAGAGACATCAGAGAGCCCTCTCACTCTCTGGACATGCACAGAAGAAAGGCCATGGAAGCACACAGCAATATGGTGGATGCCTATGAGCCAAGAGAAGAGACCTCACAATGAAAGCTGCAGGGCTGGCCCGGTGGTGCAGCAGTTAGTGCAAACTTTCCACTTCGGGGGGCCCAGGGTTCGCTGGTTTGGATCCTGGGTGTGGACATGGCACCGCTTGGCAAGCCATGCTGTGGTAGGCGTTCCAAATATAAAGTAGAGGAAGATGGGCACAGATGTGAGCTCAGGGCCAGTCTTCCTCAGCAAAAAGAGGAGGATTGACAGTAGATGTTAGCTCAGGGCTAAAAATCTTCCTCAAAAAAAAAAAAAAGAAAGAAAGCTGCCCTGCTAGCACCTTGATCTTGAACTTCTCAGCCTTCAGAGCTGTGAGAAATAAATTTTTGTTGTTTAAGCCCCCCAATCTGTGGCATTTCATTATGGCAGCCCGAGCAGACTAAGACACTACCCTACCTTCATACAAACAATGAAGAAAAATATGTTTAAAATATACTTTCATGACACATATAGTGACCTTGGATGTGCCTCTCAGCTAGAAAGAAAGAAAGCCGAGAACAAGGTCTTTGTGTTGTTCGTCATTGAATCCACAGCAGCATAGAAATTTGTTGAACAAATGAATGTTAAATAAATGAATTTTAAAGCAGTACTAGTCTATTTTCTGTTATGTGGTTATCCTTTCCTCCAGTTTGTTTGAAATGGCAAGATTTTTCCAAGACCGAAATCAGAAAAAATAGATTTTCTGTGTTTTCTGGTTTGTAGCCATGGGACACAGCGAGAATATGGAACCTGCTTCTCTAGTGTCCAAAACAGAACATATCATCTCCACCCATCTTCCTTGAGGAAGAAACAAGGAAATAAAAAGCACAAAGAAAGGATGAATATTTCATGAGCAAACAGGGAAGTTATTCCAGTCTAAAATTATTTTGATAATATATAATATATTGGATAGCATGAGAAATAAGAAGACAAAAATACACCGTTTCTTGCTATTTTGGAGGCAAGAGCAGTTACACTTGCTCTAGGGGTTGTCAACTGTGTTCTTCTCATGTTCCATGGAGCCATTGCAGCCAGCTAGAAACCGTGGGCTGACAGTTCTATTGACAGACTTGAGCAACACACTGCAGTCTGTCACATTGCACAATTTACATCTTAGACTCTAATCTGTTTTTCTTTCCTTCATGAAATCAATTCTGTAGCAGTTAAATAACCAGCCTACAAGGCATTTTCATATCCCAAGCATTTATCTATATATAGCCCAGAAAGGGAAAAGTAATTAGAAGTGACCTAAGGACAGGAGACGCGTTAGGCAAATCAGCGCTTCGTCTCTACTGTAAGGAGGTACCATGAAATCCGCTTCATTCTTGAGTCAATCCTTCTCGGTGACATGCTGCGGAGCCCTTTGATTTGATTCCTGGAGTCCATAGACTCTAAAACGGTTGTCATTATCTGGGATTTTATTTCATTTTCTGTGAATTCAAGGCATCACTGAAATAGACTCTGTTTTGGGCTGTGGGATGATATCGTCACACGCGCATAGCCTTGGATGAAGTAGTCTTTCAAAGATATGAAAAGGCTCGAGGAAAATGACTTTCCAGATCCTCATCCATTTGAGCATTTTGAGCTGAGCCCTGAAGGTTGAGAATTTCTTGTCTAAGTGATTTAAGAAAAAGTAACAAGGAACTGCCACAGAATCCAGGCAAATTTTATTGGACTTTGTCTTTGAAAATTTAAGTTTACGATTTCAGATTTGTAGCTTACATATATGAAGCAGTTATGGCAGGGTCTAAAAAGTGTGGCATTTAGGTTGGAAAGACTCAAGCCTAATTCCTGGCACCCTGCTTCTTACTAGCTACTATTAATCATTAAAATCCCTGAGCCTTGATTTCCTCATTTATATAACGGTAATAAAAATACCATTCTTTGATTATAAGATGCACATTTTGTTCGATGTTAGCAACTGAAATTGAGATGCATCTCTATTTGCATTTTGTATGGTTGCAATTTGTATGGTTGCTTTCAATATTCCACATTAGTGTTTGGGACCAACCTACTGCTGAAAGCCACCCCACCCTGGACTGCAGGAGTCATAGAGCTAAGCAACTGCTAAGGTGAGTACTTGCTCATGACTCTGTCACCACCTTCCCAAACTATCTGCTTGGCTATATTCACATAGTCCCTTTGCTCTAACACCTCTCTCTCTCTGCTGAATCCGTGTTTGCAAGCCTCTGGACTGAAACTCAGGGAGTCATGTGGGGCAAGCATAGCACAGACCAAGGTAGATTTCCTTGATCTATTACTTAGTTCTATTACCTGTCTGCTGTGATAACACACCTATTGCAGATACTTCAAGTCATAAGTCACGTAGAGAATAATTAGTGAACTCATCTAGGGCTAAGAGAAAGACTCAAAGTACAGTTACAATACGCATAAAATAAAATTTCTAGGTGATTAAAAACATTTTGTCATGGCTAAATAGAATCATGCTTTGCTTTCACAGTGGTAATTTTTTTTATGCTTTTTTCTTTTTTCTGAGAAAGATTGGTCCTGAGCTAACATCTATTGCTAATCTTCCTCTTTTTTTTTTTTCTCCCCAAAGCCACAGTACATAGTTGTGTAGCCTAGTTGCAAGTCATTCTAGCTCCTCTATGTGGGATGCTGCCACAGGGTGGCTTGATGAACAGTGTGGAGGTCCTTGACCAGGATCCAAACCAGGGAACCCCAGGCCACCAAAGCAGAGCATGCAAACTTAACCACTTGGCCATGGGGCTGGCCCCCATAGTGGTACATTCTCTAAAGTGCATTTGTAATCTACAGTATGTTAGATTCATTGAAACATAGTATATGCAGCAGCATTAGATGAGATAATGTAGGTAAAAGTGCTTTGTAAATGATAAAAGTCAACAGAAATGAAAAAGTTTATACTAACACTCTGTCAGGAATCAGTTGAAGATAAGGAAAACTACTGTAGGTATTTTAAGCAGAAAGGTATTTTTCAAGGTTCTTACAAAATCATTGGAAGCACAGAGAAGCAGGCTCTAAATAGCCTTTAAGAATGACTCTCGGGGCCAGCCCAGTGGCGCAGTGGTTAAGTTCGCACATTCTGCTTCAGCGGTCACTGGTTTGCTGGTTCGGATCCCAGGTGCGGGGCCTATGCACCACTTGTCAAGCCATGCTGTGGCAGGCATCCCACAAATAAAATAGAGGAAGATGAGCACGGACATTAGCTCAGGGCCAGTCTCCCTCAGCAAAAAGAGGGAGGATTGGCGGCAGATGTTAGCTCAGGGCTAATCTTCCTCAAAAAAAAAAAAAGCAAAGGAAAAATAATGACTCTCAGAACACCACTGTAACACTGGATGATCAAGACATTTGCCACCTCTGCAGCTGTTAGGAAGCCAGAGGATCAGGAAGTCACTTCTGTAGCTTTAACTCTGAAAGATACTATCTTAACTACAGTCCGTGGATGAGGAAACTACCACAGAATTGATCAATTCAGAGCCAGTCACATAACAGATAAATAGATGGCTCATATCCTGTCATCAGCTTCTCCACGACCACAAAACTAACGATGAGTCACACGGACCTGTGCTAACCATCGCAGAAGTACCCACTGCCCCCACGACCATGTTTGACAGCAAGAAAAAGGAGAAGTAACAGAAAGACAAACTCTGAATCACTCTGTCCCTTTGTATCTCATGGGAGTGCATCTAACCAGCCAAACCTAAATCACACCTAGAAACTTGGCTACAAAGAAGTCCTAACTGTAGTTTGCAGTTTTCCAGTATCTGCAATATACAGAGGCACACTAGGATGAAGGAGAGATGTGAAGGGACAATTGAGAGGATTTAGAAAGTAGCATGAGACTGTGTCTCCCTCCCACCCTTAGAATGAGAAAAGCCAGACAATAATATCATCTTTAAAGAACTAACAAAGCCCAAAATCAGTAGAAGGAAGGAAATAATAAAAATCAGACTAGAAATAAATGAAATATAGACTAAAAAATAATAGAAAAAAATCAATGAAACCAAGAGCTGGTTTGAAAAGATGAACAAAATTGACAAACATTTAGCTAGACTCACCAAGAAAAAAAGAGAGAAGGCTCAAATAAATAAAATCAGAAATTAAAGAGGAGAACTTACAGCAGACACCTCAGAAATACAAGAGGTTATGAAAGAACACTATGAAAACTATATGCCAACAAACTGGATAATCTACAAGAAACGGATGAATTCTTAGAATCATACAACCTTCCAAAACTGAATTGAGAAGTAATAGAGAATTTGAATAGACCAATCACCACTAAGGAGATCGAAACAGTAATAAAAACCTCCCAAAAAATGAAAGTCCGGGACCAGATGGCTTCCCTGGTGAATTCTCCCAACATTCAAAGAAGACTTAAGACCTATCCTTCTCAAACTCTTCCAGAAAGTTGAAGAGGAGGAGAAGCTTCCTGACTCATTCTATGAAACCAACATTACCCTGATACCAAAACCAGACAGGGACAATACAAAAAAAGAAATTACAGACCAATATCACTGACATTGATGCAAAAATCCTCAACAAAATACTAGCAAATCAAATACAACAATACATTAAAATGATCATAAATCATGCTCAAGTGGGGTTTATTACAGGGATGCAGGGATGGTTTAACATCCACAAATCAATCAACGTGATACACCACATAAATAAAATGAAGAATAAAAATCACATGATCATCTCAACAGGTGCCGAGAAAGCATTTGACAAGATACAGCATCCATTTATGATAAAAACTCTGAATAAAATGGGTATAGAAGGAAAGTACCTCAACACAATAAAGGCCATATATGACAATCCCACAGCTAATATCAGAACAGAATCAAGAGCCCAGAAATAAGCCCACACATCTATGGACTGCTAATTTTTGACAAGGGAGCCAAGAACATACAATGGAGAAAGGAAGGTCTCTTCAATAAACAGTGCTGGGAAAACTGGACAGCCACATGCAAAAGAATGAAAGTAGACCATTATCTTATATCATATACAAAAATCAACTCAAAATGGATTACAGACTTGAATGTAAGACCTGAAACCATTAAACTTCTAAAAGAAAACATAGGCAGTACGCTCTTCAACATCAGTCTTAGAATCATAGTTTCAGGTACCATATCTGACCAGGCAAGGGAAACAGAAAAAATAAACAAATGGGACTACATCAAACTAAAAAGCTCCTGCACAAAGAAACCATCAATAAAACAAAGAGACAACCTAACAATTGGGAGACAATATTTGCAAACCATGTATCTGATTAGGGGTTAATATCCAAAATATACAAAGAACTCATACATCTCAACAACAAAAAAACTAACAACCCAATTTAAAAATGGGCAGGGGCCAGCCCAGTGGCATACTGGTTAAGTTCGTGCTCTCCACTTCAGCAGCCCAGGATTTGCAAGTTTGGATCCTGGGTGCAGACCTAGCACCACTTGTCAAGCCACGCTGTGGCGGCATCCCACGTAAAATAGAGGAAGTTTGGCATAGATGTTAGCTCAGCAACAATCTTCCTCAAGCAGAAAAGAGGAAGGCTGACAATCTTCCTCACCACCCAAGAAAAATTGGGCAAAAGATCTGAACAGATATTTCTCCAAAGAAGATATACAAATGGCCAACAGATACATGAAAAGATGTCAACACCATTAACTAGGAGGGAAATGAAAATCAAAACTACAATAAGATATCACCTCACTCCCATCAGAATGGCTATAATTGACAAGACAGGAAACAACA
Source organism: Equus quagga (assembly GCF_021613505.1). NCBI lineage: Eukaryota > Metazoa > Chordata > Mammalia > Perissodactyla > Equidae > Equus > Equus quagga. The sequence goes on along the minus strand of NC_060274.1, from coordinate 19,199,572 downwards.
AGAGTTGGAGAGGATGTGGAGCACAGTGAACTCTTATACACTGCTGGCAGGAGTGCCAACTGGTGCAGCCACCATGGAAAACAGTATGGAAATTCCTCAAAAAACTAAGAATAGAACTACCATATGATCCAGCTATTCCATGGTTGGGTATTTATCCAAACAACATGAAAACACAAGTGCATAAAGATACACGCACCCCTATGTTCCTCACAGCATTACTCACAATAGCCAAGACTTGGAAGCCACGTAGGTGCCCATCAAGGGATAAATGGATAAGGAAAATGTGGTATATATACACAAAGGAATACTACTCAGCCATAAGAAATGATGAAATCTAGCCATTTGTGACAACCTGGATGGACCTTGAGGGTATTATGCTAAGTAAATAAGTCTGAGGGAGAAAACCACATACTGTATGATCTCACTCATAAGAAGAAGATAAAAACAACGACAAACAAATACATAGAAACAGAGATTGGATTAGTGGTCACCAGAGGGGAAGAAGGGAGGGAGGGGAGCAAAAGGGGTGATTAGGCACATGTGTATGGTGATGGATGGTAATTAGTCTTTGGGTGGTGAACTTGATGCAATCTACACAGAAGTCAAAATATAATGAAATATAATGGTGTGCACCTGAAATTTATATAATGTTATAAACAAATGTTACCACAACAAAAATTTTTTAAAAATAGTCTTCTTTAAATCCATCCAAGAGCTGAGATGTAAAGAATCTAAATGACTTAAATTTCAAAATGTGACAAGCCCTTCTCAGGAGAGAAGAGATACTGGTGGTTTTAGTTCTGGCACACCAGTGAGATGAGAAATTCACAACAAATGGGATAAGAAGAAACCTGCCAAATTCTAATACTCTATTAACAGCCACATGTGAGTTAACAAGATGGACTAGAATCCTGAGGAACTTCAAGCACAGAGAAAATTTGCATTCACTTTCCAGCACTTTCCAAGGAGCCTTCACTAATGCATGTGGTGGCATGTCAAAGACTGGGAATGAGAAGAGAGTAGGGAGAAATCCCTCTGAGGTACTCTAGGCCTGCCTACACCTGGTTCAGCCAGAAGCCCACTGAAAGCTGGAAGAGAGTCAGGAGCACTACAGGTAACATCTCTAAAGCACTCCAGGTGTTTATCGAGTGCGTTCCTATGGCCCTCCAAAGTTTGAGGGCAGGGCATCAGGGTCGAGAGAGATCTCCCAAGCTGAGTAAAGTCAGAAGTGGACCTATAAAGCAAAGAGGATTCGCTAGCAAGTCCCAAGTGACAGCTGACCTCTAAAGCAGAGAGAAACTCCTGTGGCTGGGAAAGCAGACTGTTGAGCTTTGAAGCATAAAAAGATACATAAAGCGTCACTGGAGCTCAAGTAGCAAGCTCTACTGAAGTCAAAGTCTTGATTGCTCCTTCAAAACATTTTAAACCAGTAGCAAATTGGTGAATATTCAGTTCAACTGCAATTAGGTTGACAAAGCCTGAAAAGGAAGGCTGTGCCATTCTCTAAGTGTAAATATAATTTACTTCAATATCCACTTTTATATACAATGCCTAGCATACAACAAAAAGTTACAGGTTATGAAAATAAAGCAAGAAAATGCAACTCATGTTCAAGAGAAGAAAAAGACGATAAAATAAAAGCAGACCCAGAGACAGCCCAAAAGTTGCAATTATCAGAGGTTTTTAAACAACTACAATAGATATGTTAGAGGATCAAGTTGAAAAAGTAGGCAATATCAACAGCTGGAGAAGCTCAGTGGAGAGAAACAAACAAGAAAATAGAAATGCTAATCATAAAAAATGCAATATAAGAAATAAAGAATTTTTTATAGACTTAGGAGCAGATTTGACACAGAAGAAGGAAGGATCGATGAACTTGAAGGCAGATAAATAGAAATGACCTAACATAAAAAACAAAGAGAAAACAGTGCAAAATAATGAAACAGAACATCCAATCTCTGCAGACAACATCAAACATTTTAACTTGTGTGCCCTAACTGGAAAACCTAGAGGAAAGGAAAGAGAGGATGAAACAGAAGGAATATTTGAACAGCTAATGACTAAAGGTCTTTCAAGGTTAATGAAAGATATCAATGTACAGAAATAAGAAGCTCAGTGAACCCTAAGCAGGATAAAGAGAAAAATAAACATATTTAGGCTCATTATGATCAAAACTGCTAAAATCAAAAGAAAAAGAGAAAAAATTTAAAGCATTCAGAGTGGAAAAAGGCTCATTACATGCAAGGAAACATTGATAAGAATCAAGACTGACTTCTCATCAGAAACAACCCAGGGAAGAAGAAAATAAAATATTTTTGTAGTGCTAAAAGAAAAAAATCATGCTGGAATTTTAGGTCCAGTGAGAATATCTATCAAAAATGAAGGCAAAATACAGATACTTTGCGATAAACTAAAACAGGATAAAACCAAAAATGTTAAAATAATTTCTCAGGTGAAAGAGATATTATACCAAACGGAAGCCTGGATCTTTAGGAAGGAAAGAGAGCACTAGAAAAGACATATCACCAAGTAGATATGAAAGTTTGTATAATATGTTTATTTTTACATCTGTAATTTTAAATTTCTTTGAATGACTTTTGACTATTTAAAACAAAAGTAATATTGTATTGTGGAGATTTTAGAATATGTAGAAGTAAAATAAATGAAAACAGGAGCAAAATGTATATGAAAAGCGACAAATGGAGTTCTATTGTTAAATATTCTTAAGCTTTTTATAAAGCATTATAATATTATTTGAAAATAGATTGTGATAAGTTAAATCTGTGTATTGTAGTCTCTAGCTATCAATAAAAGAAAGACACAAAGATACATAATAAGAAGTCAATAGAGGAGATAAACTGAAATATGAAAAATACTCAATTCATTCCAAAGGAGGCAATAAAAGTGGAACAGAGGAACAAATGACATGACAATAAAAGAGAAAATTAATGCAAAGAGGATAGACTGAACTCTGAGCATATGAATAATTACATTACATGTAAGTGAATGAAAAACTTCCAGATTTACAGAATAGAAATTTTTTTTAAAAGCCCTTATCTCAATAGATGCAGAAAAGGCATAAGACAAATTTGAAAACTTATTTAGGAAAAAAACTGTCGGCAAACTAGAAACCCAAACTAGGAATTTTCTCAGGTTGATAACAGACATAAAAAAAAACTTTGCTAATATATGTGGTAAACATTGAACACTTTTAAGATTAGAAAAAAGACATGATGTCTGTTCTTACAACCTCTATTCAACGTTCTACTTAAGGGCGTAGTTAGTACAGTGAGAAAAGAGAAAGAAAGAGAAGGCATAAAGATTGGCAAGGAAGAAGGAAAACTGTCATTATTCACAGAACACATGCCTTAGAACAGAGAAAACTTTGTGGAATACACAAACACACACAAGACTACTAAAATTAGTAAGCGAGTTTAGCAGGATGAGAGGGTACAAGATCAGTGCACCAAAAACTCTTGTATTTCTATATACCAGCAATAAAATAGAAAATGAAATTTACAAAACAGTACCATTTTTTCCAGCTTTCTTTAGGAGTAGTTGAGAAAAATTGTATATATTTAAGATGCATAACATGATGGTTTGATATACGTATACATTATGAAATGATTACTACAAACTAATGAACATATCTGTCACCTCGCACAGTTAACTTTTGTGTGCATGTGGTGAGAATACTTAAGATGTACCTGCTTAGCAGACTTCAAGAATATACTACAGTATTATTAACTATAGTCATCATGATATACATGAAATCCCCAGAACTTAGTCATCTTATAACTGAAAGTTTGTACCCTTTGACCAGCATCTCCCCATTCCCCCACCCATAATCCCTAACAACCACCATTCTAATCTCTGCCTCTATGAGTTCACAAAACGGTACCATTTTTATTAGCATTTAAACCACCACATATCTAGAAACATATCTAATGAAAGATACGCAAGACCACTACACCAAAAACTACAAAACATTTTAAAGATATATAGGAGACCTAAGTAACTGGAAAAGTATATTATGTCCAAGGATTTGAAGACTCAATATTGTGAAAACTTCCCTTCTACCAAGATTTATCTATAAAGTCAACATAATCCTAATAAAAACTCTCTCAGATATTTTTGGAGCAATTGAGAGACCATTCAAAAATTTACAAGGAAACGTAAACCTTTCAGAAGCCATAACAATTTGAAAAATAAAATTGTAAGACATGTATTATCTAATTTCAAGATTGACAGTGATTCAGTATAAGATTAATAAAATCTGAGAATTTAATGTATAACACACAGATTACAGTTGATAACACTGTATCGTATAATTTAAATTTGCTAAGAGAGTAGAACTTAAATGTTCTCACCAAAAAAAAAGTAAGTATGTGAGGTGGTAGATTGGTTAATTAACTAGATGGATGGAGTTCCTTTCACAATGCATATGTATATGAAATCATTACCTTATACACTTTAAATATCTTACAATTTTTTGTCAATTATACCTCAGTAAAGCGTGAAAAAAAACACCAGGATAGTGTATGGAAAGACTCAATACTGTAAAAATGTTTAATTTTCCCAAATTAAAATAGCCCAAGTAGAATTCCAAAAAGAGAGTAATGAAATTATTCTAAATTTCCATATTAGAAAAGACAAAAATATCTAGGAAATTTTGCAAAAGAAAACTAATAATGAGAGAGATTTCCATGCTAGATATTAAAACATTTATAAAGTTATGATAAATAGTATGGTGGTACTGGGCCCAAAAATTAATGAATAGATCTTCAGAAGGGATTGCTTTGAGAAGCCATTAAAACATATACAACTAAAAAAAAAATCAGGACAGTGAGGGGCAGGCCTGGTGGCACAGCAGCTAAGTTTGCAAGCACGTTCTGCTTCTCAGGGCCCCGGGGTTCACTGGTTTGGATCCCAGGTGTGGACATGGCACCACTTGGCAAAAGCCATGCTGTGGTAGGCATCCCACATATAAAGTAGAGGAAGATGAGCACAGATGTTAGCTCAGGGCCAGTCTTCCTTGGCAAAAAGAGGAGGATTGGCAGCAGTTAGCTCAGGGCTAATCTTCCTCAAAAAAAAAAAAAGAAAAAAGAAAAAATCAAGACAGTGAGTTATTGGAAGGATAGACTTGTGGATTAATGGAAAAGAATAAAAAGTCCAGAAAAAGATGCACATATACAAAGAAAATTATTTTCTAACAAAGCACAAGTCATGTCAATAAGAAAGGGGAATCCTTTGTAAAAATGATTCCAGCAATAGGAAAAATAAGTACTTCTACGCCCTACTTCATTCGAAACACAAAATTAGTTCAAGGTGGGTCATAGAACTAAATGTAAATGTTAGAACCACAAGCTTCTAGAAGATTTTATGGGAGAACATCTTCATAATTTTTGAGTAGGCAAAGACTTTCTAGAAGGAACATTAAAAGCACTAAGCATTGAAAATTTGTATATTGGACTTCAACAAAATAACAACTTTTGCCCTATTTAAGTAAAAAAATAGACAAGCCAAAGAGTGTGGAAAGAAATAGTCATAATACATATATCTGACAAAGAGTTTATATCCAGAATATATCAAGATTCCTACAAATCAATTATTAAAAGATAAACAATCCAATTAAAAATGGCCAAAAGGTTTGACACTCCACAAAAGAAGATATGCATATGGGCAATCAACAGATGAAAGGGTGCTCTGCATCATTAATCATGAAGGAAATATAAATTAAAACCTCAATGAGACATTATTTTACAACCATTCGAATGTCTAACACAAAAAGAATGACAATGCCAAACGCTGTGAGAATGTAGTGAAACTGCAGCTCGCTGGTGAGAGAGTAAAATGGTACAACCACTTTGAAGAGTTGTCTGGTGGTTTCTGTTAAAGTTAAACACATAGCTTGTGATCTATGGCCCAGCAATTCTACTCCTAATACCTATTAACTAGAAATTCCATATCAAGGTTTTTACCCAAAATAAATTAAAATATACATCTACAACTTAGAGATTGATTCACAATATCCCAAAACTAAAAACAACCCATATCTTTATAAAAAAGAGAATGGCTAAACAAATTGTGATACATTCATGGTTTCGAATATTCAAGAACAATAAGAAGTTCTGAACTACTGATATACCCAGCAAGATGGGTCAATTTCAAAAGCATTATATTGAGCAAAAGATGGCAGACATAAGAGAGAATGTATTATATGATTCCATTAATATGACATCCAAGAACAGCAAAAATTACTATGTTAATAGAGTTCAGAAAGTGCCTACCTCTTTGAGTGGAAGAGATTTACTGCAAAAGAACAAGGAGACACCTTCCGGAGTGATGGAAAGGTTTTGTATATTGCTTTGGGTGGTGATTACATGGGTCTTTACAATTGTGAAAACTCATACATCTGAACACTTGAGACTTATGTATTTTATTATTTGTAAATTATATCTTAATAAAAAATAATAGAGGTAATCCAATATATTCATAACACCCAAAAACAGAACTTAACCTTTGCATCTCCTAAAGGAATACTTGGAAAATTTAGAGAAATTCTCAGTCTAGAGTTTAAAGTTCATCCGTCTATGAGAGTACGTAAATGAGAGTGATAGATGATGTTTTAAAACTTCTATATATAATATACGCATATTAGAAAAATTCACCATGGTAACTGTCAAAAGTAGTAGAAATCTACATTGGATATGGGTTTAGTAAACATTTTTTCCAGGTGGCCTATTTGGTACAGGAGTTTCACAAGAGATTTCAAACTCACTTTAGGATCAACGTAGAGAAAAATAAATCCATACAGCCCAGCAAGAACCTCCCAAGCCATTCTGAACAGCGGGCTCCACCACCAACATCCACTCTAGTATTTGAACATGTTATTTACTCAACAATCGTCTATTCAGACTCTACAAAGCAGAGGGTGAGAAATTTCAGAAACATCCTGCAAACAGGAACAGGGTATTTTTTGTTCTAGCTCAAGGAAATTACTTTGCCTTTTAGTATACTAATAAGGAGAGTTCCACACTCTAGGAAAAGGCAAGGGCTTTCCAATGAAGTGTATAATGGTATCTAGGAAAGATTCCTCAATGATCTTTTCTCTCGGTGTCAAGAGGAAAATATCTCAATGTGATGCATTCTATTGGATGTGTCCTTAGGTGTTTAAAGTGTGTAAAAATAAAGCAGCCGTAAGTAATGTCATGATCATTAGCACCTCTGGACCTTTGCAACTACCATTTCTACTGCTTTTGCTATAAGTGGTTAGCTCTTGTTCTCTGAAGTTTCTACTAAAAGACTCATTGCCACTGGGAAGCAATCCATGAAATTCCTGGAGTTAAGGGTTTTTCTCTATACAGGAGTCCCCTCTTATCCCTGGGGGATATGTTCCAAGACCCCGGGTGGATGCCTGAGACTGTAGATAGCACTAAGCCCTACGTATACCATATTTCCTATACATACATATTTGAAGTGTAACAGCAAAACGAACACAAATTTGCTTTTCCTTCTTCACAATTTCAAGGAGAGAAGATTTGTTCTTACCATAGATCTCAGCAACCACAGCATACAGTTTTTTTTTCTTTCCAGGTTAAGTCAAGAACGTTCACATTTTCACTTAAAGGAAGCTCTTTATGGCTTCTCTTTGGCATATCCAAATTGCCAGCATCGCTACCCTTGTGCTTTGGGGTCATTATTAAGCAAAATAAGGGTTACTGGAACACAAGCACTGTGAAACCATGACAGTCATTCTGATAACCCAGATGGCTACTAAGTGACTAATGAGCAGGTAGTGTATACAGTATGGATTGGCTAGACAAAGGGATGAGTACTTTGGGGTACTTGAAGTTACCCAAAAACATGTCTCTAGGTGTATTAATACACCTACAGCTTTCCACGTGCTGTTTCTTTTGCCTACCATGACATAATCGGGTGCTTATTTTAGAAAATTAACTCTGGTGACTGTTTCTAGGATGAGTTTTTAAGAGGTTGTAGGGGTAGGGTGGGATCAGGACAAGATTCTTGAAGAAGGCCAATGGTTCAAGAGAATGATAACAAAAGTCTGAAGAAAGTAGAGTGGGTGTACTGGAGAAAATAGGAAGAATGTTATCTTAGTCAGTGCAGGCTGAGGACTTAAACAATGAATATTTATCTTTCACCGTTCTGGGAGCTGGAAGTCCAAAAGCAGGGTGTCAGCATGATTGGGTTCCTTGTGAGGGCCCTCCTCTTGGTTCACAGACAGTTGCCTTCTCACTGTTTCCTCACATGGAAGAAAGAGAAAGCTCTGGTCCCTTCATGACTTGTAAGGGTACTAATCTCATTCTGGGGGCTCCACCCTCTTGACCTCATCTAATCCTAATTACCTCCCAAGGCTTCACCTCCTAATACCATCCCTTTGGGGATTAAGGCTTTAACATGTTAATTAAGGGAGACACAAACATTCAGCCCTTAGCAGATATGGAGCATATTTATTAGTTGTGGGGACCAAGAAGATGTCTAGGAAGTCAACCGAGCTTGGGGATGTAAAAAGAGCATGAATGATGCCATTTACATTCCCAAAAACAGCAGTCCTGGGAAGAAGTTCAACTTTCTAGCTGTTGCATTTTTAGTTTCTGTGTGAAACACCCATGTGTAAATATCGTGTAGGCAGATAGAAACAATATTTTGAAATTCAGGTGAGAAGTCTACATTGGAGATAGAGTTGTGAATGATGAGTTGGCAGTGTGAGCATACATGAGATCCTTGGCATCAAGGTTGGAACCTGAGGAACACATGTTCACAGGGTAGGAGAAGTAAAGTTGCCAATGAAGGAGACTGAGAAGGAGTGATGAGAATAAGAAGCAGAACATTGGGGCCAGCCCCGTGAATGAGCAGTTAGGTTTACGCACTCTGCTTTGGTGGCCCAGGGTTTCACTGGTTCAGATCCTGGGCGCAGACCTAGTGCCACCTGTCAAGCCAAACTGAGGCGGCGTCCCACATAGCAGAACTAGAAGGACCCGCAACTAGAACATACAGCTATACACTGGGGGACTTTGGGGAGAAGAAAAAAGAACAAGAAGATTGGCAACAGATGTTAGCTCAGGGCCAATCTTTTAAAAAAAAAAAAAAATGACAGAAAGAAAGACAGAAATACCCAGAACAAAATGGTGTCATAGAAACCATGAGAAAAGAATGTTTCTTGGTGCCAAGTACTGCAGAATAATAAAGACCGAGAAGTGTCACTGCATTGGCTACCAGACGGTATGAACAGAATGTCATCACTCTCCTCCCAGGGTCTGGAAAGTAGGAAAGTACAGAGAGGAACACTATAACTGTTAAAAGGCTATAGATCCAGACAATTCTGGGTTGAAATCCTGGCTCAGCCCCTTAGTTTCTGTGTAACTTAATTACTTGACTTCTAGATGGCAGTTTCCCCATCTGTAAAAGGGAAATGACACTAATTACATGTGACTATTATGAGACGGTCATAAAATATTTGATAATCAATATGAATTATTATTAATAGTAGTATCTAAATTATGGCTTTATAAGAAGACAGGATTATAGCTACAGGAGGGCACAAGATCAAGAGAAAAACGTTATAATTTTGAAAAGTGAGTATGATTATAGACTATAGCTTCAATGTTTGTAGAAATAGAGCTTGTAATTGATCAAGTACAGTCCTGGAGGATATAAAAGGATGAAATCAAGAGCATACATGACAAATTAGAGTTGATTTTTAAAGAACTAAGTTTATAAGTGTGTATGTATAAAAGAGATATGAGGTGGGAGTAGATTCGAAAAGAGGAAGGAAATGACGGAAGGTGAGGGAGTTCCCATGTGATTAGTAAAATTACCGAGAAGAGCTTAAAGCTTCCCAAGAGCTCAATCTATATGAGGCATTAAAATGTCACTGGAGAAAATTCTTTTACCTAAACTTCTCTCAAAGAGAGACCACAGTATTATATATGACGGGGAGGCAAATTTGATTGCTTCTTAAGGAGGGAAAAGCGAGACATCTTTCCCTCAGCCAGCCAGGCTCATGCTCAAGTAATAACACGAGAAGTTGGCTAAACTGCTTTCTAAGATAGGAAGCCAAGGACCTGCAGAGCTGCTGCTCTGCCAAGTGGGGTGTGCAGGTCTGGGGACACGGTGGAACTGTGTGGAATAGCAGAAGACAGGCTGAGCTTGGCTCCAGACCCTCCTTCCTCTTTAACCATTACATAAACAACACTGGTTTGAAAGGCTCCAAGCCACCAGCCTGTATGGGGTGCTCAGATCTTGGCCTCCATTAGAAATGGAAACGATCTGGTGAAGAGCCAGATGATGGTGAGTGGGCTGGGGTATTTGAAGACAGCGGTGGGAATGATGACAGATTCTGTGAGAAATGTGAAACCAATAGGTAGGGAAGACAGCAACTGTACAAGGGGCTGATAGAATGAGAGAAGAGGGTAATCTCAAGTGACTAGAATTCTCTCTGAGGTCATCTACACATCTTTTCTTTATTGTCCTCCATTTTGCCAATTCTTTCTGCTGACTTCCTTTGAAACTCTGCCTTTCTCCCTTCCCTCTCTCTCCCTCCTCTTCCGCACTCTGCCTGATCTTTGGTCTTTATCTCAGCTCAGCATCGCCCTGGCAGCACTGCTTTGCTGAGTTCTGCAGGTGAACACTGGCTTATTTGATCTTAATGGCAGGATATTATTTTTCCCATTGGAGTGGGGGAAAAAAGGGATGATACGTAAATTCCAATTCCTGTGACAAAGAAATGAAGTCTAAATATTCAAATATGCTTCCCTTTCCACACATACATAATTTTGCTCTCATATTTTGCTCTAGGGAACTACAATCAGTTTCTCTCATAGACTTTCCCTTGTCATAGCATCTCCAGCCCATCCAGCACAAGAAGAATCAAGCCGCTCACTTTAAATACGCACATACAAGCCAGAGTATTAACTTCAGAATAAGACATTTCCCAGAAATAATGACTGTTGTAGTTAACGACCCATAGCACGGTTTGGTCCATCAACTCTGTCCAGCTGGTTAATACTCCCTTAGGAAATGCCCAGTGTCTTAATCATTATTGACTAATTATTCCAGCTTCCCTAGATGCTTCTGTGTTTTTGTGACATCACACCTCCAACAGCTGTGTTTGGTTATCCACTAACCAAATGCTGTTGTCTAATTTCAGATCCTTCCAGACTAATATTGAGTGATGCTGTAGTTTATTTTCATATAATTACAAAGAAAAATGGAATAAGAATATATCTTAAAGTGCAACTTCTCACATAATGCAGGCTTTCTTTCTAAGATAACTATCTACTAGCTCTGGGAGACTCAGCAAGCTAATTAACCCCTTTGGAGCTTCATCCCCTCATCTCTGAAATGAGAATAATAATAGCAGCTGCTGTCAGGAATCTTGTAAGAATTCAGACAACGCAGAGAAAGTATATAGGACAGCGTATGAGGGATAATAATCTGTAAGTGGTAACTGTTACTTACTATTTTCTTTGCTACAAAAGCAGAAGACACATAGCATGGGTATAGAAAATTTTGTGCCATTTACATGCTCACCTCAATCCCTATATTTTGGGTTCTTTTTCCTAAACCAAATCTGAAAGAGGTTTACACAGCACTCACGGCTTCTTGGTTCCCAGTGGAAATATAGGAAAGAAGGGAGGAGAATCAGGATGACTTCTTTTCTCATACAATCATTTTTTGAAAGTAAAAGTGCTTAGCCAGCTGTGCGTTTTATGGCCTCTATGACAATAATGATACTAAAAATGATGACATTCCATTTGATTATAGCCTTTAGAAACTTGCTTTTATGTATTATCGCATGTTATTTTCCAAAACACATCGGACAATAGGTAGAAAAGATATTATTTCTCCTTTAACAGAAAAGGGAAAAAGAAACCCTAAGTTCAGATTGCAGCGATTAACAGTCTTGCAGTGCTGTCATATGACTTTGTACTCATTTTAGTTCCATGGTAGTCCACAAGCCACCCAGCCTTTCTCAAACAAGCATGCCCGTAGGAACTCCCTGAACCCCAGCTCCATTTGCATACTAAAATGCACTGAAAGTGAAGGAGAAAAGAAAATCAAGTGAGGATGTACGAAATTGTATATCTCCACCAAACTATTGGACTTCTTCATCAATAGCCATCAAACGTGGCCACTGAAAGTGGTGAGTGACCCAAATGAGAAATCATGAGATCAAGGTTCTGATATGCTTTCAGACACCAATTTGTGTGCTCAAACCAAAGAATTAAAATTGCATGGTGATGAGTTTGAGGCTGTGGGCCCAGTGGGAAAAGTGGTAGTGTACAAGTCAGCTTGGAAGCTGGATGGGTGGCACTGAAGCAGTCGTGGCTCCGTGGGAAATGTAGCCTTGGGAATGATCGTGCCCTTCGGAGTTGGAGAGCTCTCATCTCTACAGACCCTCCCCGTGTCCACCTCCTGTTAATTTCTCACGCCATCACGCTCCGCCTCTCTAAAATCTAGTACAAGATATAATAGCCTAGAACTGAAAACGAGGATTCAAACATGCCTCATTGAATGTGATCTGTTATGTGAACCATTATAGGTCAATGGCCTGAGCATTTTTTTTTCAGTTTTCAAAATCTTATTACACTCTTTAATTGGGTTCTTTTGTGGATAAAAAGGATTCTGTGCTTTGAAGTATAAGATCCTTGCTGCTTATAAATGCTAGCTAGAATCACACAAATGTGACAAGTTACAAATGTGAAAATGTGAAAGTTATAGTCATCTGATGGAACCACTGAGCTGTATATATTTTTGTGAATCATAGCCACCAAAAGATACAGCTCCCAGTTGTTATAAATAAAATCACAATAATTTGCCCTTGGGGTATCATTTCAACATTTTAAGCCAATGTATTAAAGAAAACATATTATGAAATTTTACGTGTTAATAACTTAAAATAGTGGCATTATTAGTTTCACTGAAATGTTTGAATATAGCCTTTCATTTAGAATTTGCTCCATATCTAAACATCAGGTAGGGTCACAAAAGAATTATTTAATAGCAAGAGTCTTGATTCCTATTTCAATTTCTATATGGAACTCCTGATGACTTGAATGAAAGTGCAGTTGAAATGGGAAAATGAGATTTGGTCCCAATAACGGCAGGAGAATTGTGCAGCATGAAATTTCAAAAAGTGAAAAGCATATAATTTACTACTGTAAATATTTGGAGAATCAGGATCTAACTTACCTGCTTTAGAAAGAAAGGAGACTTTGGGAAAATGTGCTGTCATGAAGATTTTTGTGTCACTTATCAAAGTGATTTCTTAGCTAGCCTCACCATGCTAAACATGCCCTTCACTGAGAAATACCAGCCCAGGAACAAACTCATTTCCGATAAAGCTGATGCAGCTGTTTGATGCAGAGAAGAGCTCATAAGGATTCCAGAAGCAGGAGTAGTGTTTATTCAGTACACTGGCAGAAAAGAACCTTTCATTTAGATGCTCAGATCACATAATGAGATTTACCAAAAAGCAATGGTGGCACCAGAAACTGTCAAGATAAAAACAAAGGGATGCAGATTTCATTTTACATCAAGGCAGGCCATCACCTCACTGCAACAGGCCCATGAAAGCAAATCAGTTATACATAGGGACATAGGAATCTCCGTGATGGGTCAGTCTTGTGGCCCATTCAACTCAACCTTTTTCATCTAATAATATGTCAATAGATAATCTGTGTGAGAAAACAGTTTGTTTCTCTGTCAGTAAGAGGAAAAGATTTTGTATTCATTTCTCCAACAGTGGCTTTATTCAACTGGCAAAGCCTCCCCACCCCCACTTTTTTTTAAATCAAAGCATAGCCTGAGGAACGACACTAGAGGAAGATGCGGTCTGGTCCACACAAGGCAGTCGTGAAAATAAGCCGTGACTGTTCGGAATTTTGACCCTATCTAATTGAACTGACCATCTTCCTCGGATGACTACACTAACTATCTTTCTGGGGCATGAAACTTAGTACCTTTACCCTGATTTTTTCCAAAAAAAATCACTGGGCTCCAGTTTCCTAGATAATGCTGTGTGTTGTGCAGAACTCATATTCAGGGTTCAGATGAAGAAACAAGTATCTCTCCTACACAGCAAATCTTTTCTCTTTATGGCAATACGGCACAAACCAAAAGGAGGTCAGAAGAATTGCCTTTCTTGGCCTGTACGCAGAACTGTAAGGAGCAGATGCCAACTTTTGGGCCAACCTTTGTGGACCCAGCCCTGCCTGTTCCTAATCCGTGCCAGGAGGCCTCTGAAACAAAGGGTTGGAAGCTTTCGAAATGGAAGACTGTGTCCCGACTGGCAGAAAGCATGCTGGCGGAGTCACAGGGCGGAAGCTGCCTCTTATCTGCTCTCAAATGAGTGGCTTATCATTTATGAGAGACACCGATTAACTCCCTACCCAGCAACGTAAGAAGTGAACCAGAACTGCAAAAATGTATAAGGAGACACAAAGCACATTGTTTTGAGGACATCTGAAGACATTAACCTTTAAAAAAGAAAAAAAAAGAGGGAAGAAAAGCTTCTTTCACTTTAAAGGCCTGGAAAATTGTTAAAGAAATTTACTCTGGAAAATCAGTCACCTTGAAAAGAAGGTCTTTTCTCAAATCAGCCTAAATACCACCTCTCTGGGGCCAATTTACCCTTCATCTTTACCATGACGGATTCCATGACTTTGATTCTGGCTGTGAAAATTTTGCTTAAAATCTAATGCAGAGGGGGCTGGCCCCGTGGCCGAGTGGTTAAGTTCACGCGCTGTGCTGCAGGCGACCCAGTGTTTCATTGGTTCGAATCCGGGGCACGGACATGGCACTGCTCATCAAACCACGCTGAGGCAGCATCCCACATGCCACAACTAGAAGGATCCACAATTAAGAATATACAACTATGTACCAGGGGGCTTTGGGGAGAAAAAGGAGAATATATAAATAAAAAAATTCTCTAAAATCTAACGCAGAGGATGTGAATGAGGACAACAGAACAGGATTTATACCAAGGTTTAAAGACTTGAACAGAAACCCTTGGCCCACACAGGGGAGAACGTCCTAATTGGCCAATTATTTGAGGACTACTTCAAAGTAATAAGAAGGAAGGACGGGAAGAAAGGGAGAGAGAGGAACTCAAGAGAACAATATCCCAAAATCTAGAAGAAATGCTAGAAGAAATAAGAACAAAATCAAAAGTAAAAGTAATTTTAATTCAAAAACTTTACACCCAAGAGTCACATTCGACAGTTGCCTTTGTCCATCTTACTCATCCTCAGCCTTTCTCACCTGGAACTACTCCAAGACTTAAGCCCTAATACCTTAGGCATCCTAGGGTGTATAACGAGTGGATTAACTTCTCCTCAGCATCTAGAATATTAGTTATACACCATCGTTGGGAGAACCAAGAAAATAGTGACTCAAATAATTTTCTGTTTCTGTGGTTCACACTGAGAACTTAAATTAAATAAATAATTCCCTATAATAGTCCTCCCAAAACACACAAACTCTCTGTCACTCTCTCCCTACTATTACAGTGAACCTAAACCTAAATAAGCCAGGCTTTCTCTCAATTCCATGACAGAATCCTCTCTATCCCTCTCTCTCTTCCCCTTTAAGGTTTCATCTTCCCAGAAACCTTTGCTGACCTCTCCCAGGTGTATTTAGGTGTGTTCTTCCATCTCCCCTGCTACCTGCTGCTTACTTCCATTTTTAGCACTCATCATGGCATTGTAATCAATTGCGGATTCTCCCTTTTTTCCCTTCCTTGAGTTCAGGAAAAGTATCTTAGTCTTTTAAATTCCCAATGACTAATTTAGGTGCCCTATATGTGTCTACTGTTTGACTTAAAAAAATTTTATCTATAATACCAGTCTAAAAATATGTTAATGGAAGCAGAAGCCATAATCTTGTTTGATATTCCAAACATTGAATTATCTTTATTATTTGTCAAAATCACTGTCAAACTCTATTCCACAGAACCTCAGGATTCCTTGAAAAAATTTATGGCCATCTTCTACACATATTTGCTCAGTAAATATTGAATGAATGAATAAAATCTATAGAAGGAGATGTAAAAATAGTATACTAGATCGTAGACATTTCAAATCTTTTTTAGAAAAAATTTGAGAGTATAAACAAATAAAACATCTTTGCTTCATATTTTTTGTAGTTTAATGGTTTTGGGTGGGGTTTTTTTCTATTTTTTATTTTTGCTGAGGAAGATTAGCCCTGAACTAACATCTGTTGCTAATCTTCTTCTTTTTTTTGCTTGCAGAAGATTAGCCCTGAGCTAACATCTGTGCCAGTCTTCCTCCACTATATGTGGGTCACCACCACAGCATGGCTGACTGGTCCACACCCAGTATCCAAACCTGCCAACCTGGACCACCAAAGCAGAGCAAGCCAAACTCAAGCACTATGCCTCAGGGCCAGCCCCTAATTGTTTTGTAATTTTTAATTACAAACTTGTAATTTATAATTTTCTATAAACATTTCTGTCTAATAAGATTTTAAGCTCCTTTATAGCTTGGACCATGTCATAGATTATTTAGAATCCCCAGAATTCTAAGCACAATAATCGTCGTAGAACAGGCACATGATAAATTCATTAATAGCGGCATTAAATTAAAATGAATATAAATTCTCTTTTAGAAATGATACATTGAATAGCTTCATACATAAACAGTATTTTCCATCAAAAATATCCTCAAATAATACTTGCTATTTTGATCATCACAACTCACCACATCTAGAAAATATAAGTTAATTATGATATGGAATTTTTAAATTACGTTTCCAATGTATTACACTTTTTAAAATTCTCCAGGTGCTTTTATAAATAGAAGAGGCAAAATTGACAGAAAAAGTAATAGAAAAATAATAAGGAAGACAAAATGGTTTTTAGTGGGTAGTTCTTCAAGTACCAGGTTAAGGAATTGTGTCTTAATCTAAGGAAGTGGGGGAGCTTTTTTAAAAGGCTTTTCAACGAAGTTTTGCATAAAATACGTGCTTACATTCAAGAGAACCAGAAAAGTTCATATGATACCAATATTTCACCTAAAATCCACAAGAACATCAGTTAGCTCTACAGAAACTCTGGCACAGCTTGGCGGCTGGGAACGCAGATCTGGAATCAGGCCATCTGAGTTCAGGTCCCAGCAAACCCACTTACTAGCAGATAACCTTGGGAAGTCAATTAATGTCTCAGTCCTCCTCCCTGTAGCTTCCCCATCTCTAAGATGGAGAGAATAATAAAACCTGCCTCCTAGGATTATTGTGGGGATGTCAAACACTTAGCAGTGACTAGCACATAATAATTGCACGTAAATGTTAGTAATTAATATCATTGTAGGGACAGGATATCTGAAAACTATTTTTATATCAAATAGAGGATGAAATTCAGAGGAAGTGAAGATTTTTATCGTAGGAGGTTCACTGTTACTTTTCCCCCAAATGTTCATTTCTCACTTCCTGTCCCCTGAAAGGTTGTCCCTTCTATGAGCCAGGAAAACTGGAGAGAATAAAAATTGGAATGGAAAGTTTTACTTAATGAAATTGTAAACAAAAATTATTTACGAGCATTCAGAAAAAGAAAAATGATGAGAAAGCACAAACAAAACAAAACTAAAAGCGGAAGAGCTGCCCGAGGAACAGGAAGAGTCTGCACACAAAGAAACCCATCCAAGTCCACCTCCCTTCCCGTGAGCCCCCACGCGCGCGCAGAGCATCCAGCTGGAAGGGTGTTCTTCACAACCTGGCGCTGAGACCAGATGGCACAGCCTGGAGACTTCATCTCTGGGTGCAAATGATTTTGGAAATCAGAAGCTGAAACCTTCCGAGTAAGCACAGCTTCCTAACAGGATTACCCAAACCCACGGCTCTGACCCACAGATCAAAGAGTCTCCGAGAAGCTGCCGCCTCCCCGCACCCACTGCACGTGTGGTCTCATTCACCCTAGAGAAGCGTTAGAGGTGGTAGTTCTGTATTAAGGAAGAGAAAGTAGCCAGGAAATGGGGGTCACATAAGGAAATGATGACAACACAGTGTCTGAGCCCACACTGCAGTGCCCTGGATGGAGGCATTCTTTCATTAGGAAATGTTTACTGAGAGTTCATGTGAACCTAGGCACGCAGGTTGTCCTAGGAGCATGCGGAGGTGAACTGACAACCTCTGCCTTTGCGGCACCTACATTCTAGATAAGGGCAGAAATAATCCCAAAGCAAATAAGCACACAGATAATATAAATCCCACGGGGAGTTGTCAGAAGATTACAGGGAAATGCAAAATAGTACAGCCACTTTGGACGACAGCCTGTGGTTTCTTACAAAACTAAACACTCTTATCCTACAATCCAGCAGTCATGCTCCTTGATGTTTACCCAAAGGAGGTGAAAACATGTCTACAAATCATCCTGCACATGGATGGTTATAGTAGCTTTATTCATAATTGCCAAAATTTGGAAGCAACCAAGATGTCCTTTAGGAGGGGAATGGAGAAAGTGTGGCACATATAGACAATGAAAGATTATTCAGCACTAAAAAGAAATAAGCTATCGAGCTATGAAAAGTAATAAATGCATATTGCTAAGTGAAAGATGACAATTTGAAAAGGCTACATACTGTACGATTCTAACTATATGACATTTTAAGAAAGGCAAAACTATGGAAACAGTAAAAAAATATCATGGGTGCCAGGGATTGAAGGAGGAAGAGGAATGAATAAGTGGAACACAGGTGATTTTTAGGGCAGTGAAAATACTCTGTATGCTACTATAATGATGGACATGTGTCATTGTACATTTGTCCAAACCCATAGAATATACAACACCAAGAGTGAGCCCTAATGTAAACTATAGATTTTGAGTGATTATGATCTGTCAATGGAGGTTCATCAGTTGTCACAAATGTACCACTCTGGTGAGGATGTTGATAATGGAGGAAGTGATGCGTGTGTGGGGGCAGGGAGTCTATGAGAAGTCTCTGTACCTTCCTCTTAATTTTGCTGTGAACGTAAAACTGCTCTAGAAAAATTGTCTTTAAAAAAAAATCAAGACAAGATGTAAATGTGGGAATCATCAGTGCATCTTAAGTAGCCTGTGTTTAAAGCTGAAAACCACCTGGTGTGTTAATAAAGATACAGCAAAGAAATGGTTCCAGTGAGGAAGGAGGAAAATCAGGAGAGTATGTGTCTCAAAGATGAGCAAGAAGTCTCCAAAGAAAGAGGGATCCTGTATTCTTCACGTCTGAGCCAGGTACACCACAGCCCTCAGTGCACACTTACTGGATGAATTAACTTGTTAATTTCATAAACACAATCCAAATCATAAGCTCCCTCAAGATCCCCTTTGCCCACCAAACACTTAAAAGCTTTGAATACAGTCTTAATTGATAGTGACTGGAACACCTTTGGGCATCCCAAATCTATAGCCCAGAAAAAGGGCAAAAGTTTAGACTTCTAAGAGTTCAGACATCCGGATCAGGACACCTGCTCTCTACTTCAGTGGGATGTTCGCTGTGTTCTGTGTCTTGGGTTTTCTTTTTTTTTTTTTTTTTAATATTTTTTTTTTTTTTTAAATTTTTTTTTTTTCTTTTTTCCCCCCAAACCCCCCCAGTACATAGTTGTATATTCTTCGTTGTGGGTCCTTCTAGTTGTGGCATGTGGGACGCTGCCTCAGCGTGGTTTGATGAGCAGTGCCATGTCCGCGCCCAGGACTCGAACCAACGAAACACTGGGCCGCCTGCAGCGGAGCGCGCGAACTTAACCACTCGGCCACGGGGCCAGCCCCTTGGGTTTTCTTAAATAATAATAATAATCAAGCTAATTGAGTATTTACTGCATACCGTGCACTCTGATATGCACTTTATAAGGACTTTTTCATTTCTTCTCTCCCCCCAAAACACGTTTGATATTACTTTTATCCACATTTTGCAGATAAGAAGGTTGAAATAGAGAGAAAGGAATTAATTTATACAAGATCAACAAGCCAGTAAGAAATGGAACTGTGATTCCAAACCCAGGGAGTCAGGTTCCAGAAATACTATTCAAAACACTACTTAAAACAACCTTATTCAAGTAGGCGTGGTAAAGAGGCCATCTGCAGGGACCCAGTGTCTAAAGAATAAATGAAAGCGCAGTCCTGATGAATCAATCGACTCCTCCAAAAGCTTTGCCCCTGGATGTAATGGCTGTGTGGCAGTGAGTAAGATAAGGTGGGTGTCTTGAATAATTAGCTATAAATCCTCTCTACACCTTCAACTAAATGATAATGTGTAGACGTTAGCAATGTGCTCAGCTAAGAAGAAAAATGTCCTAATTTATAAAGCTGTTAAAAAAATATTAAAGTTAAAGGGGACAGCAGCAGATTCAAAGACAACATTATTGCTTGAGCTGCCGCTGGCAGGCGGGTAAACACTGGCACAGGAGCCAAGTCAAAGCAGGTCAAGTGCTTGTAAGCCTGGCCTCCTGCTCCCATTATTGGAGCCATCAATATGCCCAGCACACACCTGACAGAGGGACACTGTGTGGCTAACAGGCAGGTACAAATCCACGAAGAGAGAATCAGGGCGTATGTATAACTACATAAACTCCAGTTGCCCCGAATCTTCTAAAGAGAATGCCTGTAAACAGGAACTGAACAAGTGTATTCAGGAAACCAGATCAATGGGAGATAAACTGTAAAGTCTCTTTCTGTCTCTTGACCAGCTGTGACAGGAGAAACCAGTGTGGGCGATGTTTTCTTAACAACAGAACCAGCCCGCCCCAGGGAGACTTCTCAGGGAAATGTTCCATTTGAACCAGTATGTTCTGTCCTATTTATAAGATGTTTCCAGCAAATCCCTTTACGTTACTTCTCATGTAAATAATAAAGCCGAGGGAAGTGCCTGGCTTCCTCTTTTCAAGCAAAGGCTGCGTGTAAGCTAAGCCTGCCTCCTTTTAGCTGTTAAATATAATAAATTTAATCTGGCACTTTATAATGTAAAAAGCACCTTGGGATACCATACATTAAGATGTTAATCCTCCCAATAACCCCATGAATTATGCCTTTCTAGTCCCACTTTATAGATAAAGAAACTGAGGTCCAACATCATCTAACTTGGACTAGAACTCAGATCAAAGCTTCTTCTTGTCAAACATAACCCTCTACCTCATAGAGGTCACGTCGAGTAAAAATTATCTCAATTAAAAAATTCGGACTGGTTTTTTGTCATTATAGGAAAATCAGCTGATTAAATACTTTTCCTCTCTGCAAGTTAAGCAAGGCTATATGGAGCCTCAGAGAAGCCAGTCATGAAGGAGAGAGAAGAGGAAGATTAGAGAGAAAACGTGACAAACCTACAAAGAACCAGGACAGAAAAAGGGACAAATTGGGAGCTTAGAAAAACTGGAACAAACCTTCTCAAGATGAATTTGATTTGGCATGAGGCCTCTGACCCTTTCAGATTCAATCTCTTAAGGTTCGTTTTGTATTTTTCCATTTTACTCCCTCCTTCCCCATCCGAATGAGTCCCTGATGCTTGATTTTAGTGATTTGCCTAAAACTGGCAATATGTGTTTATTGCCAGGTGTTTATGTGTCATGTCGTGTAGAATGTAAGAAACAGTCAATTATTAGAATTACTGGAGAAGAGAGTCCTGATTGCTGGAGCAGTGAGGTGAGGCGTCCCTATGGAGAGCTGCCATTTGCAACCACGCAAGCCAATGGAGCACAGTTTGAGGAGGGGAAATGGAATTGCCACGGACCTCTTGAGAAAAATAACACTTGCTTTGAGTTGTCAGTGAAAAACCAGGAGTGATTTTACCCAACAAAACAACTCAAAATTGGAATAAACGTGCACAGATTCAAGGTTGCACCCGTGAAATAGAATCAGATCATATTGCATTTACTTTCCCAGAGAGAGTTAATGAATACACCGCTGGACTTTCACAGTTTGAAATTCCATCAGTACTTTGAAAATGGTAGCAAAACACCTGCTGAATCTCAGAGGAACATCTGGGTGGGGGCTGCCATGATTAATTCTTTAGTAAGTGTGGAATTTCACCTGAGGCCATGCTGAGTTTTAAACAATGAATTTACGTTAATAGGGAAATGTGGCAAAAGTTAGTAATAAGTAAATGAAGTTGGATATGTATATCTCAATATATCATGAATTAGAGGCTAAATGCTAATATCAATAAGATTTGAAAATCACAATGCAATACTTAAGTCAAGAGCTGACATTTCCATTTGAAAAAAAAAATTATCTAATTTGAAAACAAACTGTGGCAACAAAAATAACAAATACTCATAGAGACATAACAGTCATAGTTCTTCCCTTAAAATGCAAGTTTCCTGCAAAGCAAAGGAAACATCAACAAACTGGAAAGACAGCCTACAGAATGGGAGAAAATATTTGCAGACCATCTATCTGATAAGGGGTTACTATTCAAGATATAGAAAGAATTCATACAACTCAATAGCAAAAAACCCAGACAATCCACTTAAAAAACAGGCAGAAGATCTGAATAGACATTTTTGCCAAGAAGACACACCAATGGCCAACAGGTACATGAAAAGATGCTCAACATCACTAAGCATCAGGGAAGTGCAAATCAAAACCACAACGAGCTATTGCCTCACACCTGTTAGAATGGCTATTATCAAAAAGACAAGAAATAACAAGTATTGGACAGGATGTGGAGAAAAGGGAACCCTTATACACTATTGGTGGGAATGTAAATTGATGTAGTAACTATGGAAAACAGTATGGATGTTCTTCAAAAGTTAAAAATAGAAATACCGTATGATCTAGCAATTCCACTTCCGGGTATTATTCCGACAGAAACAAAACCACTAACCTGAAAAGATCTATGCACCCCCCATGTTCAATGCAGCATTATTTACAATAGCCAAGATATGGGAACAACCTAAGTGTCCATTGATGGATAAATGGATAAAGGAACTGTGGTGTGTGTGTATATATATATACACACACACATATTTGGTGGCATATATATAGATATATGTCTATATATACAGTGGAATATTATTCAGCCTTAAAAAAGAATGAAATCTTGCCATTGTGACAACATGGATGGAACTTGAGGACATTATGCTAAGTGAAATAAGAGAAAGACAATACTGTATGATCTTACTTATATGTGAAATCTTACAAAAAGCAAGCTTATAGTTACAGAGAACAGATTGGTGGTTGCCAGAGGCAAAGGTGTTCATGGGAGCAGGGAAATGGATGAAGAAGGTCAAAAGGGACAAACTTCCAGTTATGAAATAAACATCATGGGTCTGTAGCGTACAGCATGGTGACTATGGTTGATAATACTGTGCTGCATATTTGAAAGTTGCTAAGAGAATAGATCTTAAAAGTCTTCATTACAAGAAAAAAAAATGTCAACAATTTACGGTGATGGATGTTAATGAGACTTACGGTGGTGATCATTTCCCATTATATACAAATAAAGAATCATTATGTTGTACATCTGAAACTAACATAATGTTATATGTCAATTATACCTCAATATTGCTGCCTGCCCTGAATGACCTCCTATAACCCCCATCTTGGCATCCATCTAGTTGTTTGAATTAACTTTCTTTTATAATGTATATGCCCTGCCTTGCTTAGGGCACACCCAGTCTTTAAAGGCAAGAGTCATATTTTCCAAAGTGCTTTGCAAAATAATGTATATGTGGTTTGGTGTTTGGAAAATGTATTGACTAGGCCAAATTATCTTTTATTTATTTATTTTTTAACCACAAGAAAAGGAAATTAAGATTATAAAAGAACTAGCTTTTAGATTTAGGTCAAAACATCCCTAAGTCAAGATGATATTTTTTATTCAAAATCTGCGTGTCAGAATGACATTCTGATCTATGATGAATAATTAGAGATGTTTGGAGAAACCAAATTATGTTATGATTCCTTTTGTCATTCATTTCTCCAGCAAATATGTTAAACTAGTTTTCTAATTTATCATGACAATTATTGAGACCAACACAATTTTTTAAGGTTTCAAAGCTCCAAGTATGTTAGGCCCACACTTCATTTACTTTTCAAGGACTTATTGAACCCCTGTTCCCTATGTGGAAGGCCAGACAGAATAACTACCATTTGCACAGCGGTTTAGAGTGTATGAAACCCTTCTCCACACATTCTCTTTTTTGACTCTCACAGCAACCCTGAAAGGTAGGTAGAGAGTATCATCAGTGACATTTTACAGAGTAGGAAAATAAAAAAAAGATTCAATAACTTCTCCAACATCACAGAGCCTTACCAACAGAATGAGGATCCAAATCGAAGTCATCAGTGCATTTCCCACTTTGTCTCTGGAAGTTTCAGTTTTTGAATAAATCCTTAGGCTTCCAAGGGATTGAGTTCTAAGATTTCTAGGAATTTACGAATTTGGTGTTTTCACATCGAAAATGTTTTGATTTGCTATTTTACAGCAATGTTATCACTTATTGACGACAGCTCACTTAGGACTTCTTAGGCCTTTTGTAGCTGTTTGACAGCACTGTTTCATCACTTCCCTGAGCTGTCAAACATCCTGCAAACCTGTTTCTTGCCGTGTCCATGCATGAATGGTTGAATAGATTCTGTTTACAAAAGCAGCTAAATAATGAAATGTGACATACAAAGAAGGTCAAAGATAACCAAACCAAATTATACCACATTGTTTGCAGACTGTTGACTCTGTTCATTTCAATAGTTTCCCAACATAAATGTACGATGTAAAGGTCATTATGAGCAGGAGTCATAATCAGCAATCTCAGCTCACTCTACTAACTGGTTTGCTTGCATTCCTCAAAAATGACAGCTACGTGAAAGTTGTCAGTCTGGGGTGGAGCTAGCCTCCAAAAGAAACAAGGAGGAGAATGACACAAACGTACACGTGAGGGTAGAGTGGATATTAACTCCCCAAGTTCTGGTTTTCCTCCTAGTGTCCTGGAGCTAAAAGATCATGGTTGTTGGTTCACTCTTAGGTACACGGTATGCAATTTCTTTTCTGTATGATCCTCTTAAAGTCTCAAGAAATAAAGAATTCCTTCCATGGAGTTTGGCTATCAATTTCTGAGTCCAGGAATAAGTTGTTATATGTTTAAGAACTATTTTTTTAATATTATGTAAGACTCCTATTAAAAATTATAATTAATCATCCTGTTTTAATTGCTAGGGATTGCTGTTGAATGTTAATCATTTCTATATACTGGGGGAAACATTTTTATGTTAAGGGATCTACCAAGTATTTGACAATTCTCTGATTTTCGCTTGCCATCTTCCAATTAGCAGAGTTTGACTGTATCAGATATATAATATTTCCAAAAGAGTCAACTCTTAGCTCCACTGAAAATAAAGTTAGCATGACACTTTACTAAGACAATGAATCATTAAAATACTCTGCCATGAAGACAAACTCAAGAGTGCTTGTATTAAATAAACAGCCAATTTATATAAAATACCTGTAATACCTAAAAACATGTCGAGTTCAGTTTTCTCCACCAAAGCCCAGAAGATGAGTGCTGATGCTCTCTGGCTACTCAGGCAGCTGAGAAGACAGCCCTTTTCGCAGATCGCTGACCAGAATAGGAGTTGCCCCATAAGCACGCACACATGGGCTTGAGGGAGCAAAGCCAGTGAGCAAACTGGGAGAACTGGCCAGACTCTGAGTGTATTTGAGATCGTCCTCCCTCCCTCTGAACTCTTGTAATCATTCACCTGCACTCTCTGATGGTACTTGGCTTTCCACCTCCTACTAGAGTGATTAGTAAATACATTTTAGGTCTCCTACTAGATTGAAAGAGCTTTGAAGGCAGAACCCATAACTGATTCATGTCTGTGTCCCCACCACCAAGCCCCATGTCTTGCCCCCAGTTTGTGATCCGTAAATTTTGTTGGCCACCTGAAGCCTAAATTCAAGGGCTTGGATCTCCTCTTCCAGGGCACGTAGCAAAGAACGTGTTGATTAAACATGTTACTTGCAAAATGCACTAAGCTCATGGTTAATTCAGTGAATGGAAGTGACAGCCTTTCTGTAATGCTTGTACTGCTCACCTTCGCCAGTGGGAAGTGGGAAGAATGGCGAGTGCCTGTAGTGTTACATCATTTCCTTGAACTCTTGTTAATGAAAAATGCGATACCCTGAGATAAAGGCAAGCTGTGTCTATGTTTGTCCATTCTCGACTCCCCCCTTACCCTTATGAAGAGATGGTGAGGATAAGAAGCTCTCTTCTCCTTGAGATCTGAATTACTCTCTGACATTGAGGCAGCCAAGAGCACTGAGTGAACAAAGGATGATGCTTATACATTTCCCAGAGGACCCAAATGATCCGCAGATGGTGACTTAGGCAATATTAACTGTAGAGCTCATTTCATTTCTATTATGAATCTCCTAAAAATAGAGTTTCATATTTTATCCATGTTGTTGCCTCATAATCCTAGACTCAAAGAGCCAAATTCTGGTCTTTAATGCACGCTCACAGTTGCTATTAAATTAATCAGGAGCTATGTTCATGCATTTAAAAACTGGATTTGCCACCATGGAATATTTTTGACTTGATGCTACATTTATACATGTCTTAAATATTACTCAAGGAGTACAAATGGTTCCAATATACAAAGTATGAAGAAAGGGAAACTAACAACCTAAATCCATGGTCAAGTATTTTAAAAACGAATTTAAAACTCAGTCACAGATGAAGCTGAATATGTCTTTTGTTTTGCGTTCTCCTTAGATGCTAGGCAATGTTTCTTAAATAATCCTAAGAACACAGGACTGGCTGAGTCTTCTGGAAAAACTCACTTTAAGTTAGGGACAGCAAACCCTTCTTCCAGCACACATATATTTGACAAATATTGCTAATCAGTCTGTTCTGCTGGACCTTAGAATCCTCATCACAGTACTCCAGGAAACCACTATTTGAAAGTTCATCTTGGTGCTTAAGATGCTATCTATTTGCCACCTTTGCTCTAGACCAGTTCTCAGGCTTTTTTGAATCAGATACACTTGTAAAGATTCAAGAACACTATGACCACTCTACCTAGAAAAATTCACACATGCAAAAAACTGCTTTCATACTGTTTCAGGTAGTTTTGGGCACTCCCAAAGTTTATCTATTAATCTTCTTAAGATGTATTGACTCAAGGGAATAACCTCTGCTCCAGACCAATATTTTCTAAGAAAATTCAAGAAATAATGGAAAGTCTGCATCATGACAACCATTACTTGATTTCTCGCTTTTGTCCTCAAATTCTCCCCTCCCCTTCCCTTGCCCTCCCCGACCGAGATAGATGTACGTATATATATATATATATATTTAATAAACTTCTAAGACTTATAGCAGTTTCTTTCTCTCTACGTGGTGACCAGCCAAAGAATGAGTCAAATTCTCCAAAAGTAAGTAGACGCATCTTTGCATCGGTATTCTCTGAGACACCTCCCGCAGAGTCTCATCAGGGGTAGAGAAAAGGATAAGGGTGGACAAGACAGCACGTTTGTAATGTTAGAATGACAATTGTACATGACCAGGTAAATATCTTTCGTGCATATCAAAGATCTTACTTTTCATTATTCTTGCTTCCAATGCTATTTAACCTTATTTAACCTAAAAATGCAAAGCAAGTGTTACCCTGAATTCAGATTTGTCGTTTAAAAGTATCACAGGTGCCCTGAGAAAATTCAGCGATTCGCATCTTGAGACTTTCATAAGACCTCAGACCATGTTCTTGATACAGAGGTGCTAATTAATCCATTGACAATTTATAGGCTAACAAGCAAGCTGAGGCTCCCTAGAGAAGCAGATGGATAGTGTTCTACTATTAGAATGTCAACTCTGCCCAAGTGGTTCAGTCAAATGTGGGTGTTGTTCCTCATTACTAGTTTCTTGACCATGATGCCCTGTTAAGTTTCATCTCTATTAAATTTCATATGACATGCAATGCCATGCTTTTAGATTCATACTAAAAACTTTGACACTGTTTACAAGTGTATCCGAGAAAATATTTAGTCATCAGTTGTATATTCGATTTTACTTTCTTCTTTCACTATTTTTCTTTGTTCCTCCTCATTCCTATTCTTTTTTGTAAACTCTCAGTCTGTTCTAAAGAGATTGTTTCTTTTTATGCATATGTTCTTTCACCAAAGAAATGCAAG
This sequence comes from Equus quagga, assembly GCF_021613505.1. Lineage (NCBI taxonomy): Eukaryota > Metazoa > Chordata > Mammalia > Perissodactyla > Equidae > Equus > Equus quagga. The sequence goes on along the minus strand of NC_060274.1, from coordinate 19,171,430 downwards.
TGACTGTGGCAGGACAAAATTCACTATAATTACTGAGATTTCTCCTGTCCCCCAGTAAGTTTCTGGTGGCCCCTTCCACCCCTTTGAAATTGGCTCCATTGCTCTACAGTCCATTCTTTTGCCACAGGAAGAAACAACACAAAAGTATTCGGATATTCTCCAGTCCAGAGATGTTTTAAAAATTCTTAGATTCTAGATAGATTTTAAAACAATCCTAGTGGAGAACATAGTCTTGAAAGACAAGAGGAATGTAATTTGAAAGAGCCACATTTTTTTTCTTTTTTCTAAAGGGAAAGAGAGAGAGAGAACAACATTACTGCATTATAGATGTTTGGCTTTGAAAATCCAGGGACAAAAATTGAAGTTACCAGGCAAAAGTCTATACATAAAAGATAGAGTTGAAAATAAAGCAGAAAGATTTAAGAGCAATTCCCCTGTTCAAAATGACGCAAAATTGAGAGGATGTGGCATAAGGATAGACATAGAGACCAACGGAATGGAATGGAGGATCCAGAAATAAACTCATACATCCATGGTCAATTGAATTAACTCAAACTGGATCAAGAAGAAATACAAGAGCTAAAATCGTAAAATTCTTAGAAGAAAACATAGGAGTAAATCTTATGACCTTGGATTTGGCAAAGTATTCTTAGATATGACACCAAAAGCACAAGCAACAACAAAAAATAGGTAAATTGAACGTCATCAAAATTCGAAAACTTGTTTGCATCTAAGGACATCATCAAGAAAATAAAAAGACAACCTACAGAATGGGAAAAAATATTTTCAAATCATGTATCTGATAAGGACTTAATATCCAAAATATATTTTTTAAACCACTAAAACACAAGCAAAAAAAAAAAAACTAAATAAAAAGTGTGCAAAGGGGGCTGGCCCCATGGCCTAGTGGTTAAGTCCAGCACACTCCTCTTTGGCAGCCCGGGTTCAGTTCCCAGGCATGGACCTACACCACTCGTTAGCTGCCATGCTGTGGCGGTGACCTACGTACAAAATAGAGGAAGATTGGCATAGATGTTAGGTCAGGGTAAATCTTCCTCAGCAAAAAAGAAAAAGAAAAGTGGGCAAAAGATTTAAATCAACATTTCTCAAAAAAAAAATACAAATGGCCAATAAGCAAATGAAAAGATGTTCAACATCCTTAGTGACTAGGGAAAAACAAATCAAAACCACAGAGATACCACTTCACGTCTACTGGGATGGTGATAATAAAAATAAATAACAAGTGTCAGCTAGGATACAGAGATATTGAAACTTTCACTTTCCCAGTGGTGGGAATGTAAAATGGTGCAGCTGCTGTGGAAAATTATTTGGAAGTTCCTCAAAAAGTGACACATAGTGTTATCATAAGACCCAAGAACTCCACTCCTAGGTATAAAACTCCCCAAAATTGAAAACAGGGACTCAAACAGATACTTATACCAAGCATTTTCTTTTCAGCATTTATCTGATTGTCCTTCAAGGACTTGGCACTTGTTTCCTCAGTGGAAAGATAGATAGAGCTGAGAACATGAGTCAATTGAGTTTATAAATAGATTTTGGAACTCAGAGCAAAAACAACAGTTTTGAAAACCAAGGTGTTTTTGATTTGCAAGCATCAAGCTTTTTTAAAGAATAAAGTGTTTAAGTACCAAAAGCTTGGCTTTAAACACAGAGCAGAAATCCTGAAGGACCAAAAAAAAGAGGGTGAAAAGATAGTTGCCTCTACAGGTTTTTCCAATCTCCCCAAGGGAAAAGATTCTGGGCTAGAGAGGAGAATGTCCAGAAATGGAGAGGAAAGAAATGAAGTTAGCTAACGCTTGTAAGTTTCTCTGAGAGAGCGGGCCCTGTACCGTGGCCCCCAAAAAGAGCTCAGTCTAGCGTGTGGAAACAATATAAAAGCCAGATAAGTTTGTTGGTATCCCTGAACAGACAAGATGCCCACCTCCCTTCCCAAAGTGTAGCCTAGAGAGGCTTCAGACTTCCTTAAGGAGGCTCCATCCAACATGGCGCCAGAACAGTAAAACGGCCGCTGTTGACTAAGCCAGCTAGAGCCTACAGGCAGGCTGACAAAGCCGTGGGCACCCTAGAGTGTTTTAATGAAGACAATTCGCAACCCCTCAAAGAGGAAGTAGGTAAGGTTGGGAGTGGGGCTTGCAGTTTGAGAGAGGAAACTTCAGAGTCTTGGACCTGGAATCTAGGAACTGTGGACATCAGGAGCAGATGCCAAAACCCAACAGTGCGAGCCGTATGACGTTGACCAAGGTAGACAGAGAATGTTCAAGGAGTAGAGCCTCACTCTTCACTAATGCCGAGGTCCTGCTGGAAACCTCCTGGAACTTAAACACAACCCTATAATGGGAAGCAAGAGAAACCCTGACTTGACCAAGTATATGACCAGAATAGTCATTACTTTGCCCAAGTTTACCTGGATGTGGACAAATTTAGGTATTTGGTATCTAAGGAAAATGGCATCTCATGAAAAAAACCAACAAACCCAGATTGTATTTAAAAATTTAGTTCCAAATTGGAACTTGAATTTTTTTAATTAATTAATTTATTTTTTTAAAGATTTTATTTTTTTTCCTTTTTCTCCCCAAGGCCCCCCGGTACATAGTTGTGTATTCTTAGTTGTGGGTCCTTCTAGTCGTGGTGTGTGGGACGCTGCCTCAGCGTGGCACTGTGAGAGGTGCCATGTCTGTGCCCAGGATTCGAACCAACGAAACCCTGGGCTGCCTGCAGCAGAGTGTGCAAACTTAACCACTCAGCCACAGTGCCGGCCCCTGAACTTGAATTTTATAAGTTCAAGTTTTTCCCTATGAAATTTCTACCGATTACAGGTGATTCCTGATTCTAATTCTATTTCAGGCCTGGGCTTCCTCTCAGGTGATTTTGTTCAGCATTTTGTGTGTTACCACACTTGTAACCATGCTTACAATCTCTTGGCTTACTTTCTCAAATATTGCCCTAGGTGTATCCATTGTGTGGTGGTTTCATTCATTAAATTTTATGATATTGCTCCAAACTGAAAGAGTTATCCAGTGCTTTGCAATTCGAGTTTAGAATTTTTTGAGTAAAGATGCTAGAAGATATCTGAACAAATATGCTTTGTGGGTAAGCAAAACGAGAAAGGCAGGGGCCAACTAGTCTAGTCTTCCCCTGGCAAACAACGAGAGGAGCAACCATGGGTTTTTTTGGTTGCTGTTTTTTAAACCTTGCCATAGTGCTTAGCACAATAAAATTGCACATTATAAATGCTCAGTTAATAGTTATGTGTGGAACTGGATAGAGAGAAACAGACTTTAAGTAAATTGGTACAAATATGGCTTGTTTTCACTATTTTTTTGTATTTTGTCAAATAGTACTTGCAAATAATTTACCTTCCCCAAGCTCATTAAATGAGTTAATGGATAAGTGGCTAAGTCCAGATATATGGGAGTTAAATAAATATCCATCATAACTGCAGTGTTTGGGGGCTTTGCTTGACTCATAACGATGTGTAAATGGCTTCTGTATTCTAACTGCAGGACTGGTTCCATAAAGTTCTTTTGGTCTTCGATCCCTCAAATCTTGCTGGGTCTCCTGAGATGTAATTAACGCTCAGACATGGCTGTTGGTGGTGGGTGAAAAGAACACCGCCTTCAAGCCCCTAATAGTATGACCTCCAGAAAGTTACTCAATCTCCTTAAGCTTTGGATTCTTATTCTATGAAGCAGGAATAATATTACAACCTCATTAGGTTGCTGTAGATATTAAATTAAATAAAAAATTTTCAAAGCTTAGCACTTTCATCTGTAAAGTGCACGGCAGGGCAGACATTCAATAGCTGGTAGCTCTTGATGATATCATTATGTAAAAATACAATGATCTGGTGCTATTCTTTAAATGTCATAGAGATGAAGGTTTAACTTCTCTGCCCCTTCCTGAATATTTGATGTAAAACAAAGGCATCTTTTTCCTCAGTTATCATGTATCATAGTATATTACATATATCTACACATAGGAATCAGAAATGGTTACTCATCATATTGTCAGCAAGCAGAGTCGTTCATCCAGCACGCCTCTGTCCGCCTCTGTGAGCCAGGCTGTGCATCAAGAGGGAACAGATGGGCTCCCTGTCCTCCAGTGGCTTCCAGTGTAGACTTCCCACACTGTACTATTGCACACAGAAACCACTAAACAAACACTGAGTGAATAAACAAATTTAGAAACTAAATAAGTAGAAAGCGTGTTAGCAACATGTAAGGGAAGATGTCTTCTAAATAGTTCAGCCTGTAGGAAATAAAATATCCTGGCATTCTCCCTGGTTTAGAAAATATAAAAGGAACAAACGTGTGTGATTAGAATCTACTGAAGTCCCTTTAATCCTTACATTTCAGTTCCGAATACGTTACGAACATTCAAGAAACACATAAAGAAACATTAGAAAGTCACACTTAGTGCTGTATCACTAATCATTTAGGAATGCATATTGGGTTTTGCATCTTTTTCCTCAGAAAGTGTTGAAAACTATGTAAAGAACTATAGCAATAGGAAGCATTATTATTTTTATTATTTCATGAAATTCAGCCATATATATGCACACGCCAGGGGCTAAGAATGTTTTTACCATCCAGAAACAGCCACAGAGGCTATTACTGCCTGCTTCCTTGCATACATATCTCTGAAGTTGGCCTCATTTCTTAAATGTGGCAACGACATAAAGGCAAAGAAACTATATAAAAAGTGAGACTCAGTCAGTCTTCCAGATGTTGTTACATGACCCCGAACAATGGAGTGATTGATTGCTTAACTGAACCTTCCCTTTGTATTTGAATTTTTGGCATGTGTATCACAGATTTCAGTTTAATCTGACAGCTGTAACATCAGCATTTCCGTGAATGTGTCTGTACATACTGAAATAGCGGTATGTGGGGCTGCCACCATTTGGTTAAATGTTTCTTGAGAGCATAAAGATCACAATCTATTGAAAAGCTGCATTTTTCTTATTTTCTGAGTAAATCAGTATGTGTCTTTTGGTTAATAGCTTCACCATTTATCAGGCAATCCAAACAAGAAACTGATTCATCTTCCTCACCTCTTTCTCCCACACTTCCTGTGGTGGTTTGGGTTCCATCCTCATTTTACCATCCTGTACACGTTGCCCTACGTTAGCATCTCATGATCGCCACCTTGAAGTTTGCCTTTGTTTTGTAGTTTTAAAAGTCAGTTCATTGTATCATTTAAAAGTATAAACTCTGCCGTCAGACCAATGAATTCAGACCTGATTCTACCACTTATTTGCTATGGAACCTGTATGGCTTTCTCATCTGTAAAATGCAGTTAATAATAGGACCTACATCTTTGCACGGTCTTGAGTAGTTACAGGCGTCAAACACTTAGAATGTACCTAGCGCAGCGTAAGTACCAACTAAAGAGCAAGCGTTAGCCATCAAATTCTCCTTGTTTGTTGCCATCCTCCTCCCAAATTCAATTATCTTCCCAAAATAAATTTGCTCCTGCTTTCCAGCTCAGAAACCTGTGAAGGCTCCTTCTGTCTATAAATAATGCCATTCGAGCCTCTCACCTCCTTGCCCCAAGGTGACATTCCAGCCTTCTCCCGACACACTCCCTGTGCTCCGGCCAAGCCGACTTCGCTGTATTTTACATACCCATGTGCTTCAGGTCTTCCAGCATGGCTCACGTTAGTCCCTTTGATTAAAACGCCCTTGCTCATTCTCTAACTAGTTATAGTCTATGCCTCCTTCAAGGCCCAGTTCAAAAGACAAGTTCCTAATGCAATTTCCCTGAACCAACGCAAGCAGAAAGAACCGTGGCCGTGTGTGTTCTTCCACAGGATCCTCTTCATGCACCAATGTAGGCTCATCACATTATAACATATCATCGTCACTTGCTGAGTAAACTGTTCTCACCTTTCGGTTTGTCTTCCTTGAAGACAAGAATCATGTCTAAAGGATCTTTATATCTGACAGCCCAGCGTAGTGCCTGACAAATTCTAGGAGCCAAATAAGTGAGTGGCATGTGTTGAATGAATTAATAATCCCTTATCAGGAATTCACTTCTCTCTTTCACAAGATTCAAACTGAATTCTAATTCTTTCAAAAAAAAAAAAAAAACCTTCGGGGCCGGCGCCATGGCCAAGTGGTTAAGTTTGCGGGCTCTGCTTTGGTGGCCCAGCGTTTCACCGGTTTGGATCCTGGGCACAGACACGGCACCCCTTGTCAGGCCATGCTGAGGTGGCATCCCACATGCCACAACTAGAAGGACCCACAACTAAAAATATACAACTATATACTGGGGGGATTTGGGGAGAAAAAGCAGGGGAAAAAAAAAGATTGGCAACCGTTGTTAGCTCACGTGCCAATCTCTAAAAAAAGAACAAGAAAAAACCTTTCTATCTGCCTCCGCTCAGACGACTGCCCCCACTTTGAACTTCTCTACTATCTATTCCGTCATTCATCTGACATTTATAAAATACTGCGTTGTAATTTTGCTTTCTTGTTTTCATGTATCTGTAACTCAGACGTTAGCTAGAGCCTCTCTATCCATTAAGACCTCTCTAAGTGTGTCTCAAACCCCACTCCTGCCAGTCTTTAACACACCACAAGATTCTGGTAAATTCCTGGGGCGCATCTATGCTCACAGTCATCTCTGACTCTGAACCCATTCTTCTGTGCAATTAACTCAGAGTGTGGGTCATCTTCCTCTATTATAAAGGCTGTTCCTATTCTGCCTCCGGTCAATCCAGAAGTGGAACTCAGCCCCTTTCCCTGATGTCAACAAAACAAAATCAACCAATGATAAGCAAATAAACAGCACTCATATAAGATTTTACATAAATGATAGACTCAACCCAAAGTTTGGAAAATAGAAGAAACATTTATCACAGTTACAGAAATGCCTAGTCATTTACTGTTTTGTACCATATTCATTCAGAAATGTGTGTGAGTATACATATATAACATGAATATATAATATAATATATATATATTATGTGTCTGTGTGTGTGTGTATACATAGGCAAGTGGCACAGAGATATCTATGCAGCCAACGTATATATATTCTACAAGGAATGTGGCTACCTTGTAGTCACGGATCCACATTCAACAGTCATTACCGACTAACTGGGGCCACAGAGCAGGGGTCTACATCACAACAATCCAAAAAAGGCGACACAATCAATATTAAAATCTGGGGATTCATATTGGGGGTTTCACTGGCCATTTCACCCCATGTAGCACCCCAGCTTCACTTCACCTCCTTGATTTCTCTTTCTTCTCTCACTCACCCCCTTCTGTCATTCTCAGTTCCTCCCCACTCCCTTCTGGAACACCTTCTAAAAACTTTAACTTTTTTCATTCTGTTTGGTAGCACAATTCAATTCGCTACAGTCCTTACTCTCCAAATCTGCATCAGACCTACATTTGCATATGCAAATCCATCAAGGTGCTCAGCCAAATAAAATGATCTCTCATTCAACAGAATTTGTTCTTCTTTAAAACTTCTGTATTTTAACCCAAGATTTGTTTTCCCCCTTACATATGTGTGCTTTATTCTATTAATTAGATTTTAAATCCCTTAAGGACTGAGATGGTCTTATACTACTTTGATCCCTTGAAATAGAGCCTCTTTAAAACCAGTCCTTCATCCATTCAGTAAATATTTACTGAGCAGTTGCTGTGTACGAGGTCTTACAAAACAAGCAATCGCCACTCTCACCCTCAAGACGCTCCTAGGAGGAGGGCGCACATATAGGAACAGAGAATACCAATGCCCTGTCGAATCTGCCAGAGACTGCAGTGCAGTCTGGATCCTGCAGGACCACAGAAGAGGAAACACCCTCGGAGTTCTCAACTTTGTCTCCACTCCAATAATTCTGAGGGCCATTGTAGACTCCAGCCAAGAACACTAATTCCCCACAGCGGAGATTCTTACTCTCCATGGAAGCGAGAGGTGGGGAACTCCCATTCTGCTTCGAAGGATATAGCAGCAGAGGAGTGGGGTGGTTATATGGGACTTTTCAAAAAGACCTGTCAACATCAGAGATTCTGATAAATCTGCTCAGGGTGTGTGCCCTTTGAGAATCACTAATGTAAAACTTCCAACATGTAATTAAATTAGAACACAATTTTTCAAAAAAGTATTAATTCCATAGAGTGGGGTACACCGGGCTTATCTATATCTGGCAACTCATAGACATATCTGCATAGCAATCTCGGTGCCGTTTGCTTGACTCCCTAGCAGACAGGTGTAAACCACGTGCTGCGGGTCTCTTTGTAATGGCAGTTTAATGAGGTCTCCAGGGTCCTGAGCAGAAAATGACTTGAGATTTCTCTTTGAGAGTATGCTTTAGTTGCTGTGAATTGGTTCTGCTTTACGCAATGCTCAGAATAAGAAGCAAAAATCATTTCATGGCGATTTTTTTTTCCAAATAGGAGTACAGTCTCTCAGCTATTTTTAGATCATCGTTCTAGATCCCAAATACTGTTTTGTTATGTCTTTTTCAAATAGAACGAGGCATATGTTGAAAGTTATTTGTTAAATCCTTTCTCAAAATAACACCAGCAATAAGCATCTATTCTCCAGAGAACAATTTACTTTCAGACTGAAATCACCTGATAAAACCATCCAGCTCATTGAAGCAGAAGTTCGTTTCCTTTCAGATCATATTCCTCTGCTTTATGAAGTAGAGATCAATGCAGAGACTAGAGAGGAAGTCGCAATTAAACCCAGACCACTATTTGACTCTTCAAAGAGGAAACCAGACAGAAACGGAAATGAAGAAGGAAGTTTCCTTGAAAGAATCCAGCAGATCTTCTGTAACTCTTGGCTGCTCCTCTCCGATGACCACGCAGGCCTTCTGCTTGGGTTTCTAACCAATCACATACACGTGCTAACTGAAAGAACAAGCACTAGGTTAAATTTATTACAACATATATTTATTGACAGTTACTAATTTATGCATACTCATTCTTGTATAGCCAAAAGGAATACTTAAATTCGACTACAAATGTTAATAATTGCTCTGAAGTATGCAGCCCCTTCAGGCGGTACATGGATCTGGAAGTGAAGAATTGAAACAATTTTCGGAGCAGCCCAGTCAGTAAAGACTTTTATCTGTTCTATCCAGCAGAAAGGAGGAGGAAAAAATGTTATCTTTCTGGTCCCTCTGCTTGGAATGTTCCTTCCCCCAGGAATCTGCATGACTTGCTTCTTCCTATCCTTCAAATCTTTTCTCAAATGGCAACTGCTCAGGAGATCTTCCCGAAATAGGGGCAACTGCACTGCTCCCCCTGCCTCTAGGTCTGCGAGGCTCCCTGGATTAATTTTTCTCCATCACTCTTACAGCTTCTAACAAGCTACACAATGTACTTATTTTTTCTATTGTCTGTTTCTCTCTGATAGAATGTAAGCGCCATGAACATGGGAATTTCTGTCTGTTTCATTTTTTCTGCTCTATCTGCAGGCCCCCAGCTCATTGTAGGTTCTCAAGAAATATGTGTAGAATAAATGAACGTATGGAGTGTATGCTTTAAAGTATGCAGCCTCTTCAGGCTATACTATACATGAGTACTGAAGTGAAGAATTGAAACAATTTTCTGAGCATGCCAGTCATTAAAAGACTTTTAGAGGCCGGCCCGGTGGTGTAGTGGTTAAGTTCACGTGCTTGGCTTCTGCAGCCCAGGGTTCTCTGGTGTGGATCTTGGGCATGGACATACATACCACTCATCAAGCCATGCTGTGGTGGCATCCCACAGGCAAAATAGAGGAAGATTGGCACAGATGTTGGGTCAATAGTCTTCCTCAAGCAAAAAGAGGAAGATTGGTAACAGACATTAGCTCAGGGTCAATATTCCTCACCAAAAAAAAAAAAAAAAAGACTTTATCTGCTATATCCAACAGAAAGGAAGAGAAAAAACTGGAATGTATGGAATTGGTGCACCTTAATTAATGGCAGTATCTCATGGTGGTACATAGTTGGGCTTAATTCTATGGGCTTTTTCTGACTCCCTCTACATGCAAAAATTTAACTGCCTTATGTCTAGTTACTCTTATCCATTAATACCTATGAACTGCGCTATAGGGCAACATATCTTTATGCTGTAAAAGATAATGTAGTAGATGAGATTTTCAGAGTAAGTTGGCAGAGTGAAACTATCACAGATTCTCTATCACCACACTAAAGAAATGTACAAATTTTAAGGCAAACAAGACATAAAAAAATAAACTAGTAGCAATCAAACATAAGAAGAAACACAGCTTTATGCCTACTCTGTGAAAAGCATAGCTGAAGAGAGAAGCACGGAGAGAGAGAGAGACAGATTTTTCCAGAAATTGGTATAGATACTAATAGAAAAAGAAAAAGAAAAAAGAAGACAAAATCATATACACATAAAAAATACTTCCGAAGTAGGAAAAAGACAAAAGGTATAGAAAGAGGAGAAACATAGAAAGAGGACAAACATAGAAATCTACGTGTGTCTCCCCAGAGTCAGAAAGAATCTCCAGAGCTCACTGTCTATTTTGTGCCTTGTTTTTTTCCAGCTGAGAACAAAGCTATAAAGAGAAGGCAGTCTATTCGTGATGACCTAGGGCTAATTATATCCAAAAATCTATACGTATCTAACAAACAAAGCAAACCCAAAGCCAAGAAAACATGAACAGAAGAGACCGAAACAAGCTCCTTCGAAGGAGCCAGAGGCCCAGAGTGAAGAAGCCACAAGGCACCTTGGGGAGTACCACTTCTTCCCAGCAGGTGATGAGGCTGTGGGCCCAGCCCACGAGTGTCATCCTAATTTTTGGTAACGTGACCAGCAGTCGGGGAGAAGCAGGTGAAGAAGGTGCAGCTTGTCTCTATGCAAAGAACAGGTTCCAGGATCCGCTCTAAAGTGCGTCTCCCCAGGCCTCTGAGGGGACCTCGCATAGGTGCGGTAAACTCTGCGCAGGACTTCGAACCAAACTGGAGTAGTGAAAGCAGAAACCAGGCTCACAGAGCACAGCTTCCCACAAGCCTAATGAGCCCCCTCCTTTCCCTGTGCCTCCCACAACAGAAAACAAGCACCACACACCTTACCAGCCCCCAGGATAAGCTCTAAAAGATACAAACTGGTCTCCAACGTGATAAGAAAGGAGTTAAAGAGATCTCACTCCCACAATATTAGAGCAAACAGACGGTCTTCTAATAGGAATGACAGCTGGCATTTATTGTTTACTGTGTGGTAGACACTAAGCACTTTATGTATACCAATTCATTGAACCCACGCAACCCAATAAGGTAGGTCCTCTTATTGGGGCGCACTTCCACATTCAAAAACCCTGGAGCCAAACATGTCTTGAAATTCAGACTTTTTTTCAGATTTCAGACAAGGAATAAGATACATGTGCCATATAAGACACAAAATCCACAGGTCGTGAAGAAGCATCCTATATTCAAACATGTTAAATTTTTCAATTAAATCTATGAATATTCACACTAATTGGAAAAATTAATTCTATAAATAGTTCATATAAATTCAAATCAGGTCAAGTTTTGCTGCAGATGAGTTTGTGCCAAAGATACAAAAACTTAGGGTTTTCAGAGCATTTCGCACTTTTTGGGATTGGCGGATAAGACACTTGGACCTGTGGTAACGAGGAAACTAAAGCAGAGAAATGTTCAGGTCACGAGTTCTCCAAGGTCAAAGAGGTAGGAAGTAATGGAACCTAGATACAAACCCAGACTCCAGAGGCTAATAGTTTAACTCCCAGTTGGGAGAGCCACCAGTGCACATTGATTCACTCAGCAAATAGTTTCTTCAGCAACTACTAAACTACAGGAATCAGGGATATAGCAATGAACAAGATGGACACGGTCCCATCCTCATGGTCCTTACAGTTTAGTGGAACACTAAACAAATATGTAGTGGGCCAGGTGGTGTTAAGGGCGAGAGCTGCCCCAGTGCCTCCCTAGCCCGCCCAGGCCCTCCGTAAAAGGAACACAATTTCCCTTTGGTAACAAGGATTAGGCATCACGGCCTATTGCTTCAGGGCCTCAGAGAATTTAAGATGGCCAGGGGGCATTCTCTCTAATTTAATGCCACACAAGTGTATCACCTAATGGAAGCACCCCTCCCCGAGGCGATACGACTCCCAACTCAGCAAGACCAAGGTAGTAGAAATGGAAAGAGTCACTCATAACTCGATTCCTTGGTTCCCAGGTTATATAGTCTGGCTAGGGGGCACAAATGTTACTGACGTGAAGTATAGATTACTCCCTGTAGGACATCACTACAACATCACAGAGCACTCTCTTGGAGCTGACACTGTAACTCAGCCTACACAGTTTTCTATTGGTTCTGTTCTGCTAGTCTACCTGCTCTTAGCTCATGAGTAAGTGGGCGGACCAGTGAATTCCAGGGGCCTGAGCTCGTTGCCATACACCTTTCACTATGAAATGAGTTTGTTGGTTGGGGATGATGTTGTAAGGAACACCATGGCATTGTGTGAGTCCCTCAATAGTAGACAGTAGTGCTAACAGAAAAAATGTGGGAAGGGAAGGCAAATAATCTGTAACCAGAATATGAATCCTGTAAAGATAGCTTCCCCCCTCCACAATGGTAGAAAATCAACATATTCAACTTACCATTGGGTGGCTGACTGGTTCTCCTAGAGAATGGTGCCATATTGCGGACAAAGCTTTGGCCTGTGCTGTAGATAGGTTGGACACTCAGCAATAGCAGTAGTCAGACTAGCCTTTGTAAGGGCGAGTCTATGCTGTTAAGCCCATGCATATCTTCCATGCCTGATGCTGTGCCCACTTCATAAATGAATCTTTCAAGCAAGCACCGTGGTGGCTGGTATAGGCGGCCGACATCTGTAGCACAGGTCATCTTGCCAGCTCATTGCTGAGAGTCTGCTTTGAATGGGCATTCACTCTTTCCCAGAGCTTCTTGTCACCAACCTTCCAATCTTTTCTTTCTAAGACCCTGATCAGTCAGCCAACCTATTGGTAAAAGACCTCAACGCAATGCAGATCCATACTTTAAGCTGCGTTTCTTTCTAAAGGGAGTAGACCACCAGAGGTCCTAATAAAGTTCTGGCCACTGGGAAGCTCCCCTTCCCCATTGACCATAGAGACGCTCTTAAGTCTGTAAAAATATTTTCACTCTCCACTACCAGCTGGTGCCAGTATACTATACACACACATGTAAACCAGGCTTTCAACTTTTCTTCTTCTGTTAATTGGTCATAAGAAATTCCCCACAAGGCTGTTAAGTGTGAGTTAAAGGAAGGTGATGAAGGAGAAAATGATGATACCTGAGAGTCTGAGCCACCTTTTCCTCAGATTTACTTGGCGCTCTGGACCCGCTCAGACCCAGACCCAGTTTTAGTTATTGATGGATTGCTGCCATGTAATTTATGATATGGCAGATCAGAAAACACCGGACCATGAGGAGTTTCTCAGGTTTCATAGTCACTTGGTGTCTCATGATCAGCTATTCCATCTCTTTGAGGATCCCATAGCAAAATTGGAACTGCTTCTCACACAGAGAATAGCAATAGCAGAAAAAGTCAGAGCTTTGCTCTAAAATCCTAGGGCATGAGGGCCAGCCCGGTGGCACAGTAGTTGGGTGCACACGTTCCACTTCAGCGGCCCGGGGTTCGCCGGTTCGGATCCCGGGTGCAGACATGGCACCACTTGGCAAGCCATGCTGTGATAGGCGTCCCACATATAAAATAGAGGAAGATGGGCACGGATGTTAGTACAGGGCCAGTCTTCCTCAGCAAAAAGAGGAAGATTGGCAGCTGATGTTAGCTCAGGGCTAATCTTCCACACAAAAAAATAAATAAATAAAATCCTAGGGCATGAGAGCTGATATACAGTGATCCTCTTATTGAGGCTTACTGAAGGCTGTATACACAGCAAGAATCATTAGGTCCAAGTGGTAAGGCAGCTTACACCTCAGCCTGAATCCTCTATGGAGCTCTCATTAGGTCTCCACTCAAAAATAGCAGCCTTATGAGCAAGTCAGTAAACACACCAGAGTAAAATACACAAAGATGGTCATAGTGCCCCCAAAATCCACTGAGGCCCACCAAGAGTTATTTGTGGTGTGCAGTTCAAGGTATAACTTGTTTTTCACTTTAGAAGGAGTATCCAGATAGACCACAGACCATTAGAATTCTAGCAACTCACCAACATGGCAGATCCTTGAATTTTCATGGGGTTTATCCCCCACCCACAGATACACAAAAGTCTTACTAAGGGGTGTAAGTCATTGACTATTTTCCACTGACCAGATCCGATTACCAAAACATCATCAATATAATGCATCAGTATAACGTTCTGTGGGACATCAAGATGGTCAATGTGCCTCTAGCAGAAAGCGGAAGAGTCGACATAGTCCATTGAGAACACAGTATAGGGTCCCATCCTGTGGCCTGTGATTAAGTTTGGTGCACCCTGCTTTGGCAGCCTGGGTTCACAGGTTTGGATCCCAGGTGTGGACCTATACCACTTGTCAGCAGTGCTGTGGTGGCAACCCACATACAAAATAGAAGTTAGCTCAGGGCTAATCTTCCTCAAGCAAAAAAAGAGGAGGATTGGCAGTGGATGTCAGCTCAAGGCAAATCTTCCTCAGCAAAAAAAAAAAAAAAAAATATATATATATATATAGTATAGGCCTTACTATAAAAATGAAAATTGCTTCTGATTTTACTATTGGATATATGAATTTTTTTTTCTTAAAGATTGGCACCTGGGCTAACAACTGTTGCCAATCTTTTTTTTTTTTCTGCTTTATCTCGCCAACCGCCACCCCGTACACAGTTGTATATCTTAGTTGCAGGTCCTTCTAGTTGTGGGATGTGGGACGCCACCTCAATGTGGCCTGACAAGCAGTGCCATGTCCACACCCAGAATCCGAACCCTGGGCTGCCACAGCAGAGCGCATGAGCCTAACCACTCGGCCAAGGTGCCAGCCCCATATGAATTTTTTTGATAGGTCAGTAGCTGCAAACCAGGAGCAGGGAGAGTGTTGATTTGTTCCACGAAAGATGCCATATGTAAATAGCAGCAACAATGATGTCACTATTTAAGTTTATGATAACCACCATTGTCGTTCCCCAAGATCCATCTCAGTTTTGGACCAACCACACAAGTAAGTTAAGCAGAAATGTGGCCCCAATCTCCACAATTTCCCCCAGGGAGGTTGCACTCCTCTTGGTTTACAATTTTGGCCTGGTGAGGATAGTTGGAGGGGGAAGAGAAACTAATTACATGATCTGATGAAAACGCAATCAGCCAAATTTGGAATAAGGGAAATTCTAAGGAAATTCTACAGGTCTAATGACTCAATTTCTTCACCATATGTCATGAAAAGTAGGGAGGGGGAGCTGTTATAGATGAAAGAGGATTAAGATATTTCAACTAAGTACAATGTATGGAATTTATTTAGGTACAGATTCAACCAAATCACCTGAAAAAGCCATTTTTTAATACATTTGGGGAAATTGAAACATGGACTGTGTAATAGATAATATGAAGGAATTTTTGTTAATTTTTTAGGTGTGATAGTGATATTGTAGTTACATTAAAAAGTCCTTATCAGAGGTACATGATGAAAGATTTATGGATGATGATTTTTTAGAAATCTCCCAGGGGTGGGGTTAAGTGTTAGTGTGGTTAGATAAAACAATATAGGAAAATATTGATAAGTGTTGAAGCTAGAGGTTGAGTACATAGGGTTCACTATAACCAGTCTTTATTCTTCTGCATGTGTTTGAAATTATTTCACAATAATAACTTGTTAAAAAAATTCCATCTATCTAACCTCCATGAGCCCCCATGTTGATTGGTGGATCACAATGGTATATTGGGTACTTCGTGATCACCCTCAACCCAGGGTCAGTATCTTACAATATATGGAAGGTCTGGAAAATTCCCTTTCACCAATGCACAGTCATCCTATCAATGGCCTGTGGAAATGCTTAGAGAAAGATTTACAGTATACATTTGTGGCTACGTTACTCCCCACAGGGGTCCAGCTTCCCCTCAGTCACCTCTCCAGGTCTGACCTGGCTTGGTTGAGTTGATGGTAGCCTGTGAATTCCCTCTATGGAGAGTCTAATCACGTTTCTGCCTATAAGATCATATAGCTCAATCAGTATCTTAGTAGACTACATCCATTTCATTCCTACAGACCCATGGTCAATGCACCACCACCACCGAATCCAGTGGGTCAAAACAGTTGGCCCCTCTGACCCTGCCTAGTGTGGCAATTGTGCCCACTTTGTCTCTCTGATGGTAATCATCGCCACCTGGCCTCTGCCTAGCCAGAATCTCATTATGCCCATTAAAACTGGGATCCCGCTTCAATGGCAGCACCTCCAACTATCATTTCCAGGCTATGGAGCAGGACTCAGCAAACTCTTTCTATCAAGGGACAGGTAGTACACAGTTCCAGCTGTGAGAGCCAGCCTCTGCCATGACTACCCCTTGCAGCACAAAAGCGCCCGCAGACCAATGGGCATGACTGTGTGCTAATAAAGCTTTATTAATGGACATCAAAATTTGAATTTCATATGATTTTCACGTGACATAAAATACTCTTTTTTCCAACCATTTAGAAATGCAAAAATCATTCTTAGGTTGCATGCCATCCACAAACAGGTGGTGGGCCATGGGCCCACAAGCCAAAATTTGCCAATCCCTGGTCTAATGCTTAGAATCCATTCTCTTAGGTCCTCCCCAGGTTTAGGCCCATCTCAAAGAAGTGAAAAGCACCCGCAGGTTTTTTGGCTCATTTACTTTCTCCCCCTGGAAGGGAATGTACAGTTCTTCCCTGTGCCAGGCTGTGATTGAACTCTCGCTAGGGGCCTAAAGGCCCTGTGGGTGGATCTAGACAAACAGGCATGCCCTGGCAGAGCAACTGCCTCAGGGAGTATCATTGAAAGGTGTCAGTGAAAGAAAAGGGAGACGTCCTGAGACAGGGAGGGGAGACTATTTGCAACAGCAAAGGAGGTTCAGGGTGATTCGGAGATTCATATCGTGTCTGCACAAAGGTCCCTATCTGAAGGCTCAGAGTCTCCTTCCTTCTCAACCAGTCATCTAAATTTAGCACAAGAGACTTTCAAAGGTTGCATGCTTAACTAGAGTTGTAATTCTGCAGCTGAACAGTTCGATTTTAGGCCTGATCTTTATTCATGTCAGCTCTCCAGCTCAAGGCAAGAAGCGCTTCTCTTAATGCCTCCGTAGAACGTGTCTGGTTCTCCACTTTGTCTTGAATCGAAAGTAAAGCAATATATTTATTTTTACACAAGCTCTCTGGCACAGTCAGAAGCAAGTCTGCAGCATTTGTCATCATCATTGTCATAATGTCAGGGAGTAGTACATCAGCCTGGCGATCTTGCAATGCCTTGACCTGGCTGGCTCTCCATCTCCTACCATTATGAGTGTAATTGGAGAGATCAGGATGCTCCAGCAGGCCGCCTACTGCCCAGGTCCTGTGTTCCCATGAATCTACTACCATATTAGCAACCCAGTCTGAGAATTCCATCTCCAGGGTCATTCCTGGTCCTATGGACTGTATCAGTCAAGATTCTGGCAGGCAACACAGTTCACCCCAGATATTTCAAATGAAGAGACTTTAACAAAGGAACTGCTTAGAAAGGTAGGCAAGCTTAGAGGAACAACAAGGTCCGTCGAGATACCTGGAGAACGTAGCAGTGGAATACCATTACCCTTCTCGGGACTGGGGAACAAAAGAAGAAAGCAGTGTTCTGGAAGTCCAGTGAGAGCTGCAGCTCAGGAAGAGTGGCCAGCTTCAGGGACAGTCCTTACAAGGGGTGCAGTGGGGAGAAAGCAAGGAAATAATACCCACTCTTTCTCCCCTCCCCCGCCATTTGATTTCCTGTCAGCCCTTCCCATTGGCCCAATCCGGCTGGAAGCTAGTGGGCCAGGAAGCCCAGCTGGTGCAGAGACAGTGGTCTTCCTCCTGGGGTACAGAATGAGGCAGAGCAGTGCCCGAGTGGAGCTGGGGTGGGTTGTAGAGGGGCCAACAAACGCAATGAACAGCACTTATAGGGGTCCCTCTTTTAAGAATAAGGAAACGAGAGCACGGTTACCTGCTCAAGGTCACACAGTGAGTGGCAAAGCTAGAATCCAAACCTAAGATGTCTGCCCCACAGCCTAAACTCTCGGCGTCTGCACTACCCAGCTTTGGGCAGGCACTTTCAACGCTGGAGAACTCAGGGGAGAGAGAACCCACAAGAGCTTCTCGAAAAAAGGAAACTACTTGAGAGCCAAATAAGAGATGACTAGAGAACCCACCATGAAGGGATTAGTGGTGAGCAGTAAATAAACATGTGGGAAAATGGTTATGGAAATACTATGAATATTATCAATTTAACAATATAATATAATACAAACAAACAAAGTGTGGAGTTAGTGGTAGAAGGTATTTTAAGTGCACTAATTTCTTTATCTTTCTTCAACAGTGACAAAATTGATGAGAAAGAAGTAAAACTAGGAGCTGGCCCAGTGGCATAGTGGTTAAGTTCATGCGCTCCACTTTGGTGGCCCAAGGTTGGATCCTGGGCACGGACCTATACACTACTCATCAAGCCATGCTGTGGTGTCCCATATGCAAAGTAGAGGAAGACTGGCATAGGTGTTAGCTCAGGGCCAAACTTCCTCACCAAAAAAAGAACTAAAGGGAGGAAGGAAGGAAGAAAGAAAGAGAAAGAAAGGAAGAAAGATAATTATATATATTTTTTTAAGTACAAATATAATCATATTTTTCAATGTTATACACTTTGTTTTATTTTTGTCTCCCTAGTTTGTTGTGGGCCCAAAAAAGTAAGTTAATGTTATCATCATTGTGTTTCTCTCCATTTCTGTACACATTTGTCCATTTCTGTCCAAATGTGTTTCTGTTACATTTCCTGCTTTTTATGCTTGATATACCTTGATGTTGCAGTAAAGGAAAATTCAAAGAAAAATTGAAGCATTTAGAAAGTGCTTTTATCTGCAAGGTTGATAGAGGAGTCCAGCCTTCAGAACTATTTCTTGGGTAAAGGATGTAGCTACTATTTAAAGAATTAAAACGCACAAAGTTACAGCTGATCTGTTTGTTATTCCCATTGGTGGTAAAGGGCCATTTTCCTTCACATCCTTTCTGCCAGAACTGCTGCGATCTTCAGATGTCAGAGATAACATCGCTCTCTCACGGAGTCAGCAACTTCTACAGGAAAGGGCCTCGAGGCTTCATTTCTGGAGGGGACTCAAAGTGTTCTTGTTTTTTTGTGGTTTATCGCAGAAGGAAGGTTTTCCTCTCCGATGGTGGGGTAGGATGTACACACCTCACAAGGGTGGCCGGGCTGAGTATCAGTTTTGGTTTCTCATTTGGGTATTTGCTGCCTGAAATTTACAACAGCCACAACCATTTGTGGGTCTTTTACCCTTTATTATTCTGAAAGTCCACTTCCTGGTCTCATGTAGCACTTCTGCCTTGATAGACTGAGGTTAATATCATAATTCCATCTTGTTTTGCTTAGCATTCACCTCTTATTTCCTTCTCTGCCTTTTTAACCTTTCTGAATTTCTTGGTTTTGAATATACCCTTTGTATAAAGCCCTCAGTTTGATTTTTCATCCAACCTGACAACGAATTTATGACAGGTAAGTTTATACTATTTATGTGTATTGATTTAACATGCAAATTTGGTCTTAATTTTGTCATCTTATTTTTTGTTTTCTAATTAGCATGCTTCCTTTGGTTATCGATTGGCTGGGGGAGGTGCTTAATGGTGAAAGAAGTGGGAGCATTCTCCCTAAAATCAGGAGCAAATGAAGCATCCTACCAATACCACTCCTTCTAATCTTCACTTAACATTATTTTCTGGAGGTAACTAGTCAATGCAGTGAGGGAAGAGTAAGAAATAAGGACCAAATATATAAGATAGGAGAGGGAAATTCTTTCAGTATTTTCAGATAGCTTTATTATAATTCTAAAAAATTCAAAAGAACCAACTGAAAAAGATTAGAAACAACCAGAGAATTCAATAATGTACCTAGTTACAAAATTAACGTATAGTAGATCCATTGTTTGTCTAAATGCAAACAAAAAAAGAATATGTAATAAGAGAAAGGATGCCAGCAATAACAGCAACCAAAAAGAGAAAATACCTAGGAATCAGTTTGTTAACTGATCAGTTTGTTAGAACTACAGAAGATCTACATAAGAAAAACATTAAAATGCCACTAGGGAACACAAAAAAAGACATAAATTTATCAAAATATAGCTCTTGTTCTTAGATGGGCTACATAGTATTGCACAAAATATCAGTTATTCCTAAATTGATCAAAAATTCTGTGCAAATTCAAAATTCAATTAAAATTTTTTGGAAGCTTTGCAAAATAATATTAAAGTTAATCAGGAAAAATATACATTCCAGAAAATTCTGACCAAGAATAATAAGGTGAAATTAGCCCATTAAAATTTATCATAGAACTTTAATGCTAAATTAATTTGGTACTGTCTTACTGGTAGAGCATTAACAAAGAGTTCAATAAAAGACCCAAGTACATGTGGGAATCATGCATATAAAAAGGTTGCATTTATAATCAGCAAATGGTATTGGTACAATTTGAAAAACAGTCATTTTTAAAACAATTAAAAGCTGGACCCCAATCTTTTTTGCTCTATAACTTCCAAGTAGGTCAAAGCTTTTAAAAATTTAAACGCAAAAAGCCAAAAAAGAAAAAAGATTATAAAATGTAGCATTTCTGCTACATATAGGAAATGCAGCAGTTCATTTCTAAATATTTTATAATTTTTATTGTAATTTCCTTTCTAATCTCTGTGTAATTTAAAAGTGAATTTTGGAGGCTGGCCCCGTGGCCAAGTGGTTAAGTTAGCGTGCTCCGCTGCAGGCAGCCCAGTGTTTCGTTGGTTCCAATCCTGGGCGCAGACATAGCACTGCTCATCAAAACATGCTGAGGCAGCATCCCACATGCCACAACTAGAAGGACCCACAACGAAGAATATACAGCTATGTACCAGGGGGCTTTGGGGAGAAAAAGGAATAAAATAAAAAATCTTTAAAAGTGAATTTTGTAAGTTTCCAAATAAATTTTTTAAGCTATCTTCTCTTGTTTCTAATCTAATTACAATGTTTGCGATTCTAGTCTCTGTGATATCAATTATAGAGAATCCTTTGCACTGTGACTTGATTCAGGGTCAGTTTTTGTAAATGTTCAATGCAAACTTGAAAAGAATGTGTATTCTTTAATGTTGGGCGCATGATTTTATGATCATATGTGTATACTCATCTAAATGACAACCTTGTCAATTGTGTTGTTCAGATTTCCTAATTCTCATTAGTTTTTGGCATGCTTAGTCTGCTTCTAATTGAGGTATATATAAGTAATCCAGTAAGATTGTAGATTAGTCAATATCCCCTTTTATTAATTCATTTTTTGTATGAATTTGTATGAATTTTTTTTTTTTGTATGTTCACAGCAGGTTTATTTATAATAGCCCAAGTCTGGAAATCTAAATGTTCATCAACAGGAAAATAGTTAAACTATGGTGTAGCCATCAATGGTACACCAATCGGCAACAAACAATAAGAACCTATCGATATAAAAAGCAACTTGAATGGTTCTCAAAAACATGTTGAACCTAAAAAGCCATAAACAAAAGAATAAATACTGCATAATTCCATTTATATAAATTTCAAGATTAGGAAAAACAAACTAATCTCTAGTGATAGAAATCAAAACAGTAGTTGCCTATGGGGTGGGGAGAGTGGGAATTGACTGGAAGGGAGCACCGAGGAACTCTGGGCAGTGATGGACGCACTCTATAGCTTGATCTGGGTGCTGATTATGAGTCACTATACTGGTCCAAAATCGATAACTCCTTTTAAATCAATTTGCACTTTGTGTTGCCCAAGGCTACGTTGTTAGAAGTATACAAGTTCCTAATTCTACCTTCTTGGTGGAATGTTCATTTTATCGTCATTTCAAGTCATTCTGTCTATTAAAGGACTTGCTTTAAATTCTGCTTTCCTCTGATATTATTATGGCTATACCAGCTTTCTTTAGGTTGGTGTTTTTATAATATACCTCTTTTTATATAGTTTTCTTTTAGGTATATCTCATAAATATCATATAGCTGAACTTTAAAAAAATCCATTCCAGTAAATTCTATGTTTTAACAGAAGACTTTGGCCTACTTACATCTATTATAAATACTAACCAACTTGAACTTACACCTACCGTTTTATTTTGTGTCTTCTCTTTATCCTCTTTTTTCCTTGTTTTTTTTTAACTTCTTTCCTGCCTTCCATTGCATATATAATATTTTTATTTTCCTCATTTTTCTTCTCGTAGTAGGGAAACTATAGATTGTCTCTATTTTAATGGCTAACCATTAAATTTTATCAAGCAAACTTATCTATATTTTTTCAACAAAATCAACAATTGTTCAGTGTTTCCATTCTCCTCATGACTACTTCTTAGCTAATTAAAGAAAATCAAAGCAGTCCCCATCATCTTGTCTTTAAAGGTTTTAGTTTTATTCTTTTTAAAAATTGTTATTTTTATATTAAATAGTTAAGTCAACCAACATATTTTTATCATTTTCTGTGCTCATTGTTTTCTGTAGCCCATGTCTGACTTCTGGGTTCACTTTTCTTTAACATATAACTTTTGCTCATTTTTTGCTGAGTCATTGGCAGAATAAACGCTCTTAGTCTTTGCATGCCTGAAATATTTGTAATTTGTTCCTCCCTCCCTCACTGGAGCAGTGAGCCTGGTTGTGGTTCTCCCCACTGAACTGAGTGCATTTGGCCTCCTGCACTCCACAGGACCATTAATCCCCGCTGGGAACCGGGACCCCAGTCTGCCTTCCAGCCTGCCCAACTTTACATTTGTGCCAAATCTGCGCGATGGCGATGTCCATCTTTTTATAAGTCCAGCTATGTCTCTGCTTTTTTCTTCTTATGTTTTATTTGCATTGCAGTACATTTGGTGAAAGGGGGGCATTTGAAACAGATTCACTCTTTCCCCATTTCAAACTCTTGTTTTTCAAAAATTGTTATTTATTCTGAAGTTTTTATTCATTTGTTACATAACTTTTGAATAGCATGAGAAAATCAAAAGTTTCTCTTTTCTTCTGACGTTGGCACAAATTTTTTCCTCAGTAAACTGCCATTATGTTAAAGTACCTATTGTGTAAATCAAGCACGTTTATTATTAAAGTCAAGTTCAGTCAAGGTTGATGGAAGTTTAGACTACTGAGTTATTAATTCTGACTAGGATTAGAGAAAGAGTCAAAGGTTAAGGGACATTTGATCTGTGCCCTAACAAATGAGTAGGAGTTTGCCACGAATAAATGATGAGAGGGTCAAAGCAAAAAAACAAAGGTCACAAACTAGCCCACAGATATAATTTGTCTTACAAAGTGGTTTCAAACTATGAGCCAATATTTTAAAACCAAGAGACTTCAGTAAAAATCAGGATTCCTGGCTTCTGATAGCAAGCAAAAAAAAAAAGTAAAAGTTTTAGCAAGAGTGGGCCCAGCCCTCCAACACTCCCCCTAAGCTGGAGCTGAGTGTTCCGCCTCTTCAGATAGGGTATGGGGTCTTCATAGTTTCCCACCTGGTGCCCGTCTCTTCTTTGTATCACCTGCTTGTCCTCTGTAAGCTTGTGTGTGGCCCCTGCAGAAAGTCTTGGAGACTTCCAAGGTGCACAATGCCTTTAGAAAAGGTTTTAAAACAGGAGAGTGACATGATCCGATCTTTGTTTTCGTGACACAACTCTGACGGGGAAGGGGGATGGGTGGGAGAGTGGAGGGGGCAATTTGAAAGCAGAGAAACCAGTTAGGAGGCTATTGCAATAGTCTGGGACAAAGATGACAAAGCGCACAACTAATCATTAACAGCAGGACTGAAGGAGAGGGTAAGGCATCAAAGAATTTTTAGAAGTAGAATCTAAAAGGCTTGGCAATGGATTGAATGCCAGTTGGGAGGGAAAATGTGTCAAAGACGATTCAAATGTTTCTGGCTTTAGGCTCTGCGTGTTGCCATCAAGTGAGACATGGAACTTAGAAGAAAGTCAAAGTTTTGGTTAAAAAAAATTTTGGGTTTTTTTGGTGACCTCTTTGGATCAGAGGCTGGATCTTAGTTATCTTTGTGTCCCCAGCTTCTAACACATCTCCTGAAATGGGTTCAATAAATAAATGTTGAATTGAACTCAATTAAGCATATTGATTTTTAGTTGTTTGTGGGAAGGTCATCCAGGTGGAAATGTCCAGAAGTCAATTTGTCATTTTAGAGCTCCAGAGAAAGGTTGGAGCTGGAAATAAATTTGAGTGTTGTCAGCGTATTTACTTTCTTGACTGATTTCCACGAGTTGTATTTTATTAAGGCACACTTATTGATAGTATATCTTGATTAAAAAGTTAATGATTTTTGTTTACCTTTATGATTGCCATATGTGCTTAATATATTGCAATAATTCACCATCGTCCTCCTGTGCCTTTAGCAGTAAGTATAACTCATAAGGAACTTTTCTTCACCAAAAGATATTCCTGCTAGGCTCTAAAATGACAACAAATCTAACTTATGGAGTCATCAGACAATGTGAAAGGAACACAAGTGATTTACGTACAAACACATCAACTCCAACTTGACTGAAGTTTCCAGTAGCAATTAACTTCAGAAAATAAAAAGAGCATTCAAAATGATATAAGCAATGTTCTATACAAACATTGATTGTTCACTCAAAGGTAGTGTCGACCCAATATAATTTTTTTTTAAAAGTCAAGTAGTCATTGTTTCAATTGTTGAGTTAATTTTTAGCTTAAATTGGCTATGCTCAGGGAAAAAAGAAATATGGTCTCCATTTTTAAGTATGTGACGCACATCCTCTCCTGGGTTTATCTTTCCTTGGGAAAGCGTATAAGCAGATTGAAAAAAAAGTGGGAAAACGGTACACAGCTTTCTTCACAACTTCCTATGGTCTTCATCTTCTTTCACAG
This sequence comes from Equus quagga, assembly GCF_021613505.1. NCBI lineage: Eukaryota > Metazoa > Chordata > Mammalia > Perissodactyla > Equidae > Equus > Equus quagga. The sequence continues at coordinate 19,146,406 of NC_060274.1, read as the reverse complement.
TTTCCTATAGTACTTGGTAATTCAACACTTAAAAGACCTCGGAGGATCCTGACCTCATAACTCTACCTTGTTCCCTGCCTGAAGACACAACAGAGTTGTTACCTTGGTGACCACTCTGGAGGAAGTGAGCATTACCCAGAGCAGAGCACAAAAACACTTACGATGACATGAAAGAGAAGCGGGAATTCACCCAGGAGTGTTCTTTTCTATTTCCTAATTGTTTTTTGTCCTCCTTTTACTCTTCATTGACAAAAGTAGAGAACACTAAAAAAAGTCAAATACAATTTTCCCGTGCACCTGTTACCCAGCTCCAAAACCCTTCGACTGAGGGCTCTGCTTGTTTCATCTATTCCACCATCTGCTTCATCCCTTCCCCACAACAATGGGAATATTTGAGGGCAAATCCTCATTATTAGCTTATTTCATTCATAAATATTTCAGTATGCATCTCAAAAAGATAAGAACTCCTTTTTAAACATAGTCAAAATATCATTATTCTCTTGCCCCCCAAAAGAGAGTAATGTTCTTTAATGTCACCAAATATCAAGACTATATTTGAATTTCTCCTATAGTATAACACATGAATGTTGCTTGTTTGTTTTTACCATTAGATTGGTTTGGTTATGGATCCAAACAGGAGCCACACATTGCACTTGTCTGATAGGTCCTTTATGTCTTTTAATTGAAAGATCCCTCCTCACTCATTTTTCTTCTGGCAATACATTTGCTAAAGAAATCAGATAATTTATTTCTGCAGAGTTCTTCATACTCTAAGATTTTGCTGACTGCCTTTCTATCACCTCATTTAACATGTTCCTATAAATTATAGTTAGATCTAGAAGCATGATTTAATTCAGCTTCAAATTTGGGGGAAAATGTTTGTAGAGGTACATAATATTCAGTTGTCTCTCTTTTAGTGATGTTTATGGCCATTACTGATCGTTGCTTAGGTCTATTATTTCATGAGGGGTTTAAAATATGGTGATATTTTTATCATTCCTCTGTCATCTGTTGGCTGACAGACTTCTGTGGACAGAAATCTTTCTTCATCAACTCTATGGTTATCCTGAAGACAACTCACACAGGAAATACAAATAAATGCTTGATTCTTTCCTCTTATTTACTAATTTTCAGAATAATGAACTGGTTCCCTAGCATCCAATAAAATTTAAAAGTGAGTTTTTCAATATCGTTTGTACTCATGGATTTTAACATAATGTGTTCCTGTCTATTTTGATAATTTCCTATTAATTCTCAGACTGTCCCATCTTTGGTTAGTAGGAGCCTGTTAAAGTTAGCTCCTAGGTTTTTTTGACTCCACTCCAGTAGTCCATTGATTTCCTTACTCTTCAGTATACCAGTTTAGATATCTAGTGTATTTCCTACTCCAAAGCAAAAGTTAGACATTTCTCCAAAGTACCTTGTCTTCATCTAGCAGTACGTTATATGTAAGGACCAGAGTTTGGGCTTATTTTGATTTTTAATGCTATAAAATGTGAGAAGTACAAGTACAGCAGGTGTATTTTGGTTCCTTGAATGCGCTCCTTCCCACCATAGGTCCCTTACACTTGCTCTTCCCTCTGTCTGGAACACTCTTCCTTCCCCTCTTCACCTACTTATCGCCACCCATCTTGCATATTTCAACTCAAACCTCACTATCGAGAAAGGCTTTTCCAACATGTTGACATGATCAATTTTCCTGCTATATGCTCTCAAAGGGCACTTGTCCTTTAACATACTTAGCACTCTTGATGTTTACCTAATTTCCATGATGGACTATAATATCTATGAGGGCAGACGCCATATTGGTTTTTGCTCATGGTTGTGTCGTGAGTGCCAAACTAATGCCTGATATAGACTAACAGTCTGTAGTGGGTTGATTGGTATCCCCCCAAAATTCATGTCCACAGGGAGCCCCAGATTGTGACCTTATTTGGAAATAAACATCAAGTCATAGGGGATTAGAGTGGGTGCTAAATCCAATGACTGGTGTCCCCATAGAAGAGGCAAGGACACACAGACTCAGGTAATAAGGCCATGTGAAGATGTGAAGACCGGGACAGAGATTGCAGCCGTGTTGCTACAGGCCAAGGAAGGCTGAGGATTGCTGGGGACCACCAGAATCTGGAAGAGACAAGGAAGGATTTTTCCCCAGAAGCTTCAGGGAGCCACACGGACCTGCTGACACCTTGATTTCAGACTACTAGCCTCCAGTACTGTGAGAGAACACGTTTCTGTTGTCTTAAGTCATCCAATTTCTGGTACTTTGTTATGGCAGACCTAGGAAACTAATACAATGGGCATTACATTTCAAAACTGCGTTAGTAAATGTGATTGCCTTAAAAAATAAGTGTCATGGAATGTAATTAATCTGATTGATCAAATCACCACAAATCTGGTATCCCAGATACACAGAAAGTACCTCCTATCTTCCTTTTCCATAGAGAGAGTCCCCCACTCACTGAGCTTCACCTGCTCCTTGTGTCTGAGAGCTCTCCAGGCTCAGCAATGGCTGGAGGTGAAGCTCCTTACTAGAGTAGACAGTATACTACAGAGCTCCTGCTTGGCAAAAGATCGGGGTGGATGGAGGCCTCTTTTTGAAGCTGCTAGGGACATGGTAGTGAATAGTTCCAGACAAAGGAGACAAGTGTAGAGAAACATGGAAATTTAAAGCAGAATTATGCAAACCTTGGTGACTTGGAGTTGCTATCAGTCTTCCAGTTTGAGAATTAGTGTCATCTTAATGAGACCCACCCAAGATATCTTAGGTCACCAGTCTGTTCCTGATATATTTGTCCTCTCTCTCTACAGCTATACTCACCTAGTTTCTTAGTCTAGAAAATTACTTCTTTAAATCCTTTCTCCCTTTAAACACACCAGCACTTCTCAATTACTATGTCATTACACAAGAACATTCCTGCTCCTCACCCATCATTTCAAAATACCCTAAACAGCTAAACTTTAATGATGAATAAATCACTTTAATCAATGAAGGGTTTAGTTTGTGAGTTCTATCAAGCAAATAAAACCAAAATAACCTCTTGTAAAATGCTACAAAATATAGGCTAGATATCATTTAACCTAGAAACTATGCATGACAACGATAAAGTTTCATTATGATTTTAAATTAATGCCTTACTCAATAAGTACAAAACAGTGAATTAGATACTTCTCTTTGTTTTAAAGAGAGTCAAACTAAGGGTTTTCTGGGTGAATTGTCACCAAATAGCCCACCTCTAGAATTCTCCCTACGTTATATCGTATTTGGCTTGATTGAGGATTAGCTGCGTGTGGTAGAAACACTACTCACTTTGAAATCATAAAACCTGGATATGAGCCCCTGCTTTGCTACTTCTAAGCTGTGCAGAATTGGACAGGCCACTTAAGGGGGAAGATACATAAGTATCTAAGGGCAGTGCCTGGTATGCAGTTGGCACTCAATAAAGATGGGCATGGCGTATCATTAGATCTAGATTGTAATAATTAGGAGCAAGGAGCTGTGGAGTGAAACAGAACCAGGGTCCAGTTCTGATTCTGCCACTCACCAGCTTCGGATGTTGAATCAATCTGGGGGGCTCTCTCAGCCTCAGCTTCCTCCTCTGTAAAGAGGAGTCACTTCCTACTGCATAGGATTCTTGCAAACATTAAAAAACAATCCATAAAAAGAACTTAATTCACTGGTTAGGATCCTGGGCGCAGACACAGCACCGCTCGTCAGGCCACGTTGGGGCGGCGTCCCACGTGCCACAACTAGAAGGACCTGCAACTAAGATATACAACTATGTACCAGGGGGGATTTGGGGAGATAAAACATAAAAAAAAAAAGAACTTAACACAGTGCCTGGCACATTGTAAGTGCTCAATAAATATTTTGTTGTCATTATCTATATCATTTACTGTTTCAGAGAGATGCTAAGATTCTAAGTTTTTGAATGTTTTAAATACTAAGATATTGAAATAAAATATTATTTGAGCTCCTTGTTTTTAATTAAATTCAAATTAATTCTAAATCCTCACAGGTTAAAATCTGAACTTTAAAATTATGATAATGATATTGGCAAAAATAAAATGTAACAAAAAGAGAACATAAAAGTATTTTCTACCAGAATGTAATACATAGAGTATCCATCCAACCTGCATTCTCTCTCTAACAGGGCCAGCAAAACATGTTTTATGGAAAAATTCAAAAAACATAAAGGTGCACTCTAATATATATTCATTTTATGATTTCTGACACATGGGAAATGATCTCCCAAATTGTCTCTTACTTCCTGATGTTCAACATTCATCCATTAGAGATTTAACCCTTTGACTTAAAAACATATTCCCTGGGAGGAAGATAACATGCTATCAGATATGAACATCTAAGTATAAACGAGGTTATCAGAGGCGTTCCAAAAAGAGTGCATGGACCCATAAATATTCTAGAGCCAGAAAGGGCAAGTATCCAAAGGGCAAAGAAGGCAAGCAGACACTGTGAAGATAAACTTCATTTTCCTCCCAGCTGAAGCTGTCTCCCACATGGGCAGGGGGAAACCAGGCGCTTTTATAGGTAAGAATGGTTTTTATTTAAAAACAAAATCACATGCGTTCTTGCATTTGTGTGACTGTGAAAAACAGATCTGATTAAAAGATTCCAAAGGCTTTAGGCCATTTCTTTTTTCTTTCAAATTCTGTCAATGATCCAGACACTTGTGATATTTGCATACAAGGACGAGATATTGCTATAGAATGTTGTCCTGTGAAAAATGTCTTTATAATAGCCATTGTGGAGCTATCATTTTACTAAGGATGGCACAGTGAGATGAAAAACTTTTAAAAATCACCTATTTTTAGTCTTTGCTTACACACAAAATTATGTAAAAATATGCATTAGATTGGCAGATCTGTCTTGGCAGCCGAAAGCACAGCATTAAAAAAGTATAATTATAAAATCACTTAAAAACTATTGTGTCACATAGTGTGGCAGGTAAATAATGATTGCTTTAACATGAGAATTATTTTAGTACCTGGTTATACAAATGTAGACATTTGTTCAAGCGAAGGTTAAGCCTCTGAGAGGTAATGGCTAATATCCCCTGGGAGCATTCTTCATCCTCAACAAAGAGGATGTAAGTTTTTCTTCAAGTACTCTAGAACTATGTACTTCTTTATTTAAAAAGCATTTATAAGATTTCAAAAGAAATATGAACTTTTTTTAATTCCAATATACCAAAGTATAAATTACCATAAGCATATCCTGCATTTTCTCCTCTCCCTTGATTCTGGTCTTCGTGAATCCTTTGCAAGTGTGTGTATGTGTGCACATGTTTATGTACATGGAGACAGCGATGGAGAGAAAGAAACACTCTTCAAACTTTATTGGCAAAGTTCTCAGATCCTGATGTGGAAGATTTTATAGCAGCTAAAGATGGATCTTTGTAGAGGTGGGAGTCTTCTGACTTAGGATGCTCTCACTCTCATCTCACATAGGGTCTAACTGAACCAACTGTCTTGTGATGAAATCTTTAAGCTATTCAAATAGGAATCATGGATATTTATAGCCCAGTGTCATCCAATTCAGCATTCCACAGTTCTAGCTGCTAAAACTGAAAAAGGACATCAACAGGCAAACTTGAAATTTTTTTGAAGTTTAGTTGAAATATTTACTTCAAATTTTAGATGGTTCCAAAGGTTGCCCAGTTTCTAAGAGTCTGCCCATCTAATAAACAGCAAGAAGCCTGATGAGCCTTTTGACCTCTTCGTTGGCGAGATGAAGGGCTGTCCCCCTCTGCAGAGAGGGAGCACCCTGAGAAGGGACGCTCACGCAATTTTAGTACATTGTTTTCAGTCCTAATTGAAACTAGGAAATGCTGGGAAGTGTGATAAGAAAAATAACAGGATCAGGGGAGTGTGGAAATTAGCTGACTTTTCTCCCCATAAAATTCGTGAAAATAGACTAGCTCGAGTTTGGGGTGTGATTTCTGGCTTATATGTGAAAAGAGAGGTCTTACAGGTGAAACCACAAAACCAGCAAGGGAATATCCTTCACTGCCCTGTGACGAAAGGCACAATTCAAAATGCTGCTTGAGAAGAAGTCCAACAAGGCTGACCCAAAAGCAAGAAGGTAGGAGTGGGGCTGGGGGTGGTGATCCATTCATATGAGACCCAGCTCATCCGGTGGCAAGCATTCCATGAGTCTACGTATGAGTGTCTAGCACAATGCCTACGTTATGGGAGCACTCAATAGACAGTCACTGGTGCAGCTGTTGTTGTCAATGCTTTGCTTTAACTCCAAGTGAAGGGCATCATTGTGCCCCTTCCATCATGGAGAGCAGTGCTTCTTGTTAATGGCTGCACAAATCACTGACACTTGGCGAAATCTTTTCCCTGCCCTCAGAAACTTTAAACACAACCTCTAAAGCTGGAAAGCAGACAGACTTGTATCCACTTGCTCTAGACTGTAAACCCCTTGAGGAATTCTTCTTTCTCCAGTCTCAGTGCCTAGCATAATAGAGGGCACATTGGTATGACCTCAATAAGTGTTGTCATGTAGCGTAGTGGTTAAGAGCACAAACTCTGGAGCTGGGCTATTTGGATAGGTATTCTGGTTCTCCCACTTATTAGCTGTGTAATCATGGGCAAATTACTTAACCTCTCTGTGCTTCAGTATCCTCCCCTGTAAGGTGGAGATGATAACAGTCTCTACTTCCCAGGGTTACCATGAGGATTAAATGAATTATTACAAGTAAATTTCTCAGAATAATGCCTACCACCTTGGGATGCAATATATTTATTATTATTACAATGATGATGGTGATGATAATACACCTCCCCCCGCCCCACCCAGCACTAACTTTAGAAAAACCTTACAGCAAGAGAACATGCTCTCTGCCCCATCTCCTGGTGTCCACTGACCCTCTAAGAAACTTATATGGTTGCCCTTTTTATATCTAATATAGATTGTGATGACAGCTACTAAGTGGAACAGATTCGTCCTGATTGTAGTTTGTGCAAGAAAAACTGACAGGAAAGAAGCTGCCAAGCACCTGTACTATAGTTTTCACCAGGCAAAGTCAAATCATTTCTTGCTGTTTTGTCAGCATCCTCTGAAAATGATTAAAACTGGGACATGTGTACTATATTTAAGAAAATAACATTCTCTAAATTATTGGGTAAATTATATTTACTAAAGGGGCTGTCTAACCCTAATAGGTTTTTTTGGTATCAAATTAGCCTATTCAGGAATGAATACATCATAATAAACCTATTCTCTCTAAAAATCAATTCATTTTTAACTCATTTGATTACTGGATTTGGCAGGAGAATAATCATGTCATGAAACTGACATTACAAAAAAAATCATTATGCTGATAAAAACAAGTACAATAAGCCAACAACTGAGCTGCAGAAAGAAAAAATATGCCAGGAAGTAGTTCCTGCCACAAAATGAGAAGCCAAGACTCTGCCTTTGGCCTCAGCATGAACAGGAGCGATTCTCTCTTGCAAATTGCCCCTCATTGCAGTTGAATGATATTATCTCCACCTGTGTAGCAATTCTTTCCACCAGCAGTTTCCATCAGCAGTGTGAAAACTGCATCTAACATCTCCTTAGTAAACTGTGCTAGTGGATGAGATGACAGTTACACCAAACAGAGTGTGTACTAGATTCATTTGTCATGAGAACATGATCATCCAATGTTTGGATGGTACCCAGCCTAATGTTGTCATTCTACAATCTCTCCTCCAAGAGGTGATAATTGTGGCTAATTTCAGTGAACAAATATCAGATAAAGCATCCCTTTTTTTCCCTGTGTTTCTGGGAATCTATAATGAGAGTTTGGAAGGAAAGCGTTATAGGCCATCAAGAGAAGACCAGGAAGACGTCCCTGCCCAGACAGATCAGGTGGAGGATGGACTGTGGACCATGAGACCAGCTCAGACTGTGGGCTTTGCTTTCCACACATCGTGTCACCACAAGCAAATTCACTTCCCCTCCCCAGCCTCCATTTCCTCAAGAGCAAAAGGGAATAATAAAATCTATCTTGGGGTTGTTACAAGAATTTAGCAAAATATGTCAGCACCTAGCACACAGTATAAACACAATGAATAGTAGTTACTATTATTAATGTTATCTTGCAAAATAACTCTTTCTCTTGGCCTTTGATACGTAGCAGAGACCTCATTAGTTTTTTCTGTAAGAGGATTGAAGTCAAGCTAAAGCAGCCCTTGGAAGGTGATGAAATCGTCTGGAGTCTGGAGATGACCAGGCACACCAGGACCCTTCCAGGGAGGAATGACCCCTAGACTGCAGAGTGTCTTGATTGGGAGCAAGACCGTCATGTGGAACGCAGTCAGGAGGGTCCAGAAGTCTCTCCTTACGCTCTCCCATCTTCATTACAATCCTCTCTCAGCCCTATTACCCAAAGCACTGTAAGAGGAAGAAAGTATTACACTAATGCTGTGGCTGTGCCCTCTTCCGGGGGGGCTTACACACGAGCTCTTCTTATTGCAAACTTCCTGACAGCTATCAAACCATCGTCCTTGTGCTTGCAAACCCTTTTTAAGATTCTTTGAAACATACAAAATGTTAGGAGCCTGAGCAAGCCTGTGCCTCCGCTGTGATCACCTGGGGCTCATTCATCTACCTGGATCGGAAGGAGAAGGACTTTCCTTATTATTTGCTGCACTGATTGTTGTTGTTACAGTATCCATGCCTGCCCACCCTCTGAGACTGAGGCATAGAATTAATAATTCACGAACAGTATGGGGGAAACACTTTATCTCACATGTATCCTAAGTCCAAAAACTAAAAGAGAAATGTGAGGGTATGCGGTCAGAAGCAAAAATCTCTGAAACAGGAGTCAGATGTGCAATACCTTCTTCAGATGAAGGTGGACAATGTGGGCTCAGTTCTCGGCCCATCCCCACCACCCCATAATCCCCAGGAAGACAGAGTTTAGTACCGCCTCGGGCAGAGATGAAAAGGCAAAAGAAAGGATTCTTTTTCCCTCTTTTACTTTCTCTCTCAGTTAAGCTCCAAGGGAAAGGAGCTTGCAGTGGCAGGTAGTGAATGAGACTGCAGAGACATGCTATTCCAGCTCTTTAAATTAGGCTGAATAAAACTTCTACCAGACATCGTCCTGGCAGGGTAGGGTATCCACAGCTATGAGATTGGCAGATCTATTTCCATTCCCAGCAGGCACGCATCCCCTTTCCCCATCTCTCCCCTCCCCTAAGGAATGCCCAGGAAATACATGGGAAAAGTCAGGGAGATGCCACACAGTTGACTCAGCATTATTCTTTTCAATAAAATTTTATGCAAAAACAGACTCATCAAGGAATACGCACTACACACATCTACAACGTGCTAGGTATCACGGCTTCTTTCACAAATTCCCCCAACCACACAGACCTGCATCTTTGTTTCATCATCAGGAGGTATGGACGGTACCAAATAATTTAGCATGCTGCAATCTTGGTTAAATGCTTCAGTGTAGTCATTAAGAACATAGGGTCTGATCACAGACAACAAAGACAAAATACATAAATTGCACTTCATTAAAATTAAAAACTTTTGTGCATCAAAGGGCACTATTAACGTAGTGAAAGACAACCCACAGAATGGGAGAAAATATTTGCAAACCATTAGCTGATGAGAGATTAATATCCATAATATATAAAGAACTTCTACAACTCAATAACAATAAAACAACCCTATTTATATATGGACAGAGGACTTGAACAGACATTTCTCCAAAGAGGGTTGCAAGTGGCCAATAAGCACATGAAGAGATTTTCAGCATCATTTATCATTAGGATAATGCAAATCGAAACCACAATGAGATACAATTAAGATGGCTAGTAGAGAAAAATGGCAAGGATTTGGAGAAATTGCAGCCTTGCACATTGCTGGTGGAAATGTAAAATTGTGCAGCCACAATGGAAAACAGTACAGTGGTTCCTCAAAAAATTAAATATAGAATTACCATAGGTTATAGCAATCTCTGGTGTATACCCAAAAGAACTGAAAGCAGGAACTCAAACAGATATTTGAACACCCATGTTCATAGCAGCACTATTCACAATAACCAAAAGGTAGAAGCAATCCAAGGACCCATTGATGGATGAATGGGTAAATGAAATGTGGTATATACATACAATGGAATATCATTCAGCCTTAAAAAGGAAGGAAATTCTCATACATGATACAACACAGATGAAACCTGAAGATATTTTGTTAAGTGAAATAAGCCAGACACAAAAGGATGAATACCATATGATTCCACTTATTTGTGGTACCTAGAATAGCCAAATTCATAGAGACAGAAAAGAAAATGGTGATTGCCAGGGGCTGGGGGGAAGGAAATATAGAGACATTGTTTAACGGGCATAGAGTTTCAGTTTGGGAACATGAAAAAAGTGCTGGAGACGGATCATAATGATAGCTGCACAACAACGTGAATGGGCTTAATGCCAACCAACTGTACATTTAAAAACTGGTTAAAATGTAAGCTTTATGATATACACATTTTACCACAATAAGAATTCAAAAAAAGAGCATAACGTCTGGAGTCAAAGTGCCACAATTGGTGCCCTGGCTATCCCCCACACTTGCTGTGGGGCAAGAAATTTAGTCTTTCGGTGACTTCATTTTCTCATCTGTAAAATGGGATAATCAGAGTGCCTAAGGCATAGGCTTGTTGTGAAGTCTACAGTAGATGACAAAAGGAAAATCTGCACACAATGAGTGCAAAAATCGTTAGCTATTATTATTGTTTCTTTGGTATAGATGCTAAAACCTCAATGCCATGGACAAACATTTCTTCCTTTTTTGCATCCCCCTTAGAGTGTGTTCTATATATTACTAAATACTTATTGACTGATTTATATATTCATGGACAGAGACAGACCTATTGACTCACCATTAGTGGTTGTTTCTCCAACACAGAATATAAATTAATATTGATCCCTTCATATTCTTGAATAAGCCTCTTTGAACCAAAGATATGCATTTATAGACAGCTGGGCAATGCTGAGGTATCATCTCAGCATAATTCAAAAGGACATAATTCACATCGCTATGTTCCAAAGCCAAGGGAATTGTGAGGTCTTTCCCTTGCAATTATGTTATTCTAACCAACCTACAGAACCAGCCACAGAGTACAAAACCGAGTACTTGGGACACCGCCATCTAAAGAAAGATTCACAGGCGATTAAAGATAGTAAAATCCCTGAGCCCCAGAAGCTCATGTCGTCTTAGCTCTTTCCACATCACCGACAAGGGATTGAGGTGTGAAGAACATAGACCTGGCCCAGAGGAAGTTGGAAACCCCTGTTAAATTTAAAGGTAAGTGTATCTGAGGATGCTGTTGGTTTTGAGTTGACAGTGTGAGATACAGGGCACTTGCTAATTCTTTCCATTTTAAGCAAAACTATTTTAAAATAAAAGCCTCTACTCAAAAAAATGCTATCATAAAATATTAACATCCCTTCTCAGAAATAACAGGTGATTTCTGAAATGCACAGCATTTTCACTAGCTTTCCCTAAGATGAGTTGTTTAAAACTTTGGCTGATGCTGGCTTCTAAAAACATCTTCTTTCGGAGTGAGAGCAAATTCACTTAATGGTTTATTTCTCCAACAGTTTGAGTAACTATTTCCCCTAGATATCTTTTTCAGAGCCCACACCCTAAAGCTTCATAATTCCATTAAATCCATGCACAGCTGGGCAATTCTTCCTTTGCTCACTTTATAGTGGTCCGCAGGGAATCTATGCAAATCTATGGAAATTCATTTTAAAGTCTGTACTCTGGAAGGGAGGCTGCGTCCTCATTAAGCAAACGATTATATCTACAAACAAGCTAAAAGCAACATACTGGAGTGCTAAATTAAACTTTCCATCAGGAAAACTAAACCGTTCACTTTCACATATAGGCTTTACCTAAATGCTACCAAAATTATAAGACAAAAGATTTTGATGAAGTCCAAACAAATATCAAGGAAAGTGTAACTGAGCCACTATTGGGGGCACAGGCTCCTTGCTGGTACCATCACCTAATTCCACTTTAGGCAATGCCATGGGAAGGGGTTCAGCCCTATAATTCATGGGCTCTCAGAAAGACTCCCCACATAAGGGTGAAAGCAAATGAACTCCCCTAGTCCTTCAAAGGGCGCCTAAGTCAACCTTAAGAAACCCTAATAAGACAGAGGGTCTGAAACGTAAGAGATAGGATGTGTGTAGGCCGGAATGAGGACAGGCTTTACACTTAGACTTAACTGCATCCCAATCCTACCTCCTTCACTTATGAGTTGAGTAAATCACCTAGACTTCAGAGCCTTGGTTTCTTCAACTGTAAATTGGGGATAAGAATAATTCTTGACACTGTTACGAATTTTTAACGAGGTAAACTATGTAAAGCGCTTGACTCAATGCCTAGAACATGGTTAACACTCAAACGCCTTCACCTGGACCAAAAGATGAAGTCTGAGCAATGTCTAAGCCATAGGAATGAGAAGCTAACAGTAAGGGAAAAGAAGGAATTTCTCCCCTAAAAGTTTTGGATCCTCAAACAACTATGGTGCTTTTCCATCTTAGGAGATCTGCTCGCCTTTCCTGCTGCTGGAAAAGAAAGGCTAAGGCGATCCATGGGAACGTTGACTCAATATTGCCACATCCCTTTCTTCTTAAGCCATTCCAACATTTACTCTTTTGGGCGTAGACCTTCCTATATCTGAAAACTCTATACAAGTTATCTCTTGGTTCTAAAGTCAGAAGTAAAAGTGCAAATCTCATCCGGTCAAATTTACCCTTGAAAATCCCTCAGGAAGGAATCACATGGGTACAGGCTCTCAGCAAGTCCAGCGTAGGCCATTTTCCCTCCATTATTGGGACAAGTTGCTTCTTCCTTAGCTGAGTCTGGGTGAACAAGCTGGCTTGAGTTTGAGATCTATATTATCTCAAAAAAAAATCACATATACATATTCTGATACTAGATTCATATTCCAATTAGCAAGATGCTCGTAATTTGAAAAAAGTAAATGAAGTGAGACCACTTGAGGAGAGGGAAGATTTCCCTCTCCATGGACACTTTGAGTGGAATAACTGGTGGAATAGCCTGCACTATTTATTAATTTTTTAGTATATTTTTTATTTTGCAAAGCAATATGATTGTATTTACATGTGTTAAATATATTTTAATTAAATGCAAACAGGGCACTACGCCACATTTTGCTTTTGTGTTACTAAAATGAGGCTGCAGTCAATGGTGAGCCCCACCAGCCAGGTCTCTACCTCTCAGAGACACATTCACATTTTAAGAAATTAAGACAAAGCTTTGGTCGGGGGCACAATCAAGTCACTGTGACGTTTAGTCTAGCCCAGGAGTCATATCTAGCCCTGTCTTTGTTCATCAAGCTTTCTGTCTCTCAGAGTCTGGGTCCTGTCGGTCCCATTTACAGCATCTTTTCAACCTTGTTTTATTTCTTCCAGAAAAGGAATTCAGACCAGGAAAGCATTCCTTGACCGTGGCATCAGATTTTGATCCACCAACATTAACACCTGATCTTTCTAATCTCTCTCAAGATCTATATTTTATTTTCCTGCTACCCTCATTCTTTCCATTCGACTCTTCACCTATTCTCTCCTTTACTCTTTACATGGAGGGAGGAAGAAAATCTTTAAATCAATGACAATAAACATGTACAGGTCACACACAACTTTTAATATTAACTCCATTCTAAGAAAGTTTATAAAGAAATCTGGCATATCATGTCTAAAATCAACCCAGATGCATTGTGCTGTAACATGAAAAAAAATACTATTCATTTTCCAAAAAAGGAAAAATAAGTTGTTTTTAAATTTTAAATTTTTAATTTCTATTTTAAATATGAACTATCTAAAATATAAAAAGGTCATTTTGATAAAATAAAGATGCAGACATAAAGTTGTTCTGAAGGCTTGTTGCAGATATTTTATAAAGAAATAGCCCTGACATTATTATTAAACTTTTAACTTTAATCGTGAAAGCCACATTTAATTTTCCACAAAGAACCTCCTGCTCCTCCCGCACAGCTCACCATCTCCTCCATGTTTCAGTTGCACGTGTTTGTGTGTAGGTGATGACATTAACATGTGATATCTTGTATCACAAATTTATACTCATCTATTTCCCCCATTTGTTGGTAAAGCTTCTCGCTTAGCTTTATATCCCCAATGGGGATATAAGTTCAGTTCCCTGCAGATAGTAGAGGTTCAAAAAGTATCTGTTGGGCTTCCTTTGAATTATTCTGTTTGAAGCTTTGGGACTGATGAGATCCCCTTGCTTCCTCCACCTCTGGCCAGTCCCTCATGCCCTTGACTAGTTTGCCCATCATCGCCTTCTGTACCCAACGCTTCCTATCACCAGTTCACCATCTCTCAGCCTCATGTGTCTTTTGTTTCAATGGCTACTGCAGTGACCAGTCCTGTGTGGGTTTGGAATGATTTCCTTCAGGCAGAACTTGACAATGCCTTGCTTTAAGGCCATACCACGCGTCTCTCAGCAGCCCAGGACTTCTCATTCACACTGAGGGGTGAGTGGTCTTGCTTGGTGCCCACCAATGCAGTCTGGAATTTCAGGGGAGTTAAATGCCAGTAGAGCTAACCTTTAACCAGTGGCAGACAAGAAAAATAGATACTTCCTCTCTCTCCTCAACTATCCATGGTCCTGAGAGCAGCTGATGTGGCTTTTCATGGGACAGTCCTACAGCATGAAGCGGTATAATGTAGTGCTAACTAGTTCAGCATCACACCTTTCAATGAGCTCTCCCTCCTTCGCCTAACTCAGTTCTTTTTAGACTCTCTCCTGCCTCCCTTAACACAAAAAGTAGCACAAATTCTTACAACAGACCCTGCTTTCTGGGGTTGTCAGCTAAAACACTTGCCCACATCACAGGCCCTGCAGAGCGGACATGGCCATGTCCAGAGCAAATAACCCTCCCTACTTTTCAGGGGAGGATTGAACAGAGATGGACATCTAACACAAAGGCTGCAGATGCACCGACTGAGCCAATAAGCAAGACTCTGGACCTGGTTTGAAGAGATAAGCAGAAGAAATTGAATTCCTCTCTGGGGAGATGGGGAAATAGAAAAGTAGGAGATGAAGCTGATTAGCAGTAGATTATGATATAAAGAGAGAAGGTGGCAGGGCAGCCACCATGCTCTAATGGCTCAATTCAGTCGGGGAGGGAGGAGAAACTGTGTTCATTCATTTGTCAATATAACTAAGCACTCGGTATAGTGCCTACCACATAGGAGGAGCTTAATAAATTTTTTGCTAAATGAAAAATGATGCTTTTCTCCCACTTAACTTCTTGATTTTAACTCCTCTGCACTCAATCTTTCCTCTACGATCATAGACAAGAATCCTCTAGCACTTCCTCAACCATGTCAACACTAGAATCTTCTACTCCACTCCATTTAGTTAATAATAAACCACACCTTAAACCTCACCATCTCTCTTAACTGCTTCCCCTTCAGAAGCTCTGAAATGCCTCTCCTTGGCCATTACGCTTCCTATTGTCTATCACCTCTGTCACCTCTATCTCTACCTCTCCCTTCTGGGCATGCTCTTCTCTCTCATCAGCCCTCCTCTGTCACAGTCCTCATTCCCTTTCCGACCTTCTTTGCTACATGCTTCTCTACCCAGCCAGCCGCCTGTTGTTAATTATAATAAACCCTTCTATTTCCATGTTTAATACACATACGTGCATAAGTATTCCAGTTCCAACATTAACAGACCACACTGTTTCCCTCATTCATGTTCCTGATCTAACAAGCACAGCTGGAAAATATCGCATCTAGCTTCAATCGGACCTTCCACAGAAATAGAATTACAACTTTTTCTCTTGCATCCCATGATCTCATTCATACCATTTTAACAATTTCTCCTTCTGTAGCCCATACTTGGTAAGCAGAAGACTTTAAGTCTTTTTCCCCTTTCTCATGATTCTCTAGGAGTTTGCAAATGGAGAGTTGTTTCACACATGGTTCTTTCCCTTGCCTGTGATTCTATTCTCAGTTCATGGCCGTTGTGCATTACCACTTGACTAGTCTACTTTTTTCTTGCCCTGCTTCCCTCACAAGTCCATACATGCCTGTGCATGTATAGACCTAATTGTGGAAGACTCAAGTTCTTTCCCAATGGACTCATGGACACCATGCAAATCAGGCGATGTGGCTGGATGTTGGGCATTCGCCTAATTCCACGGACTAGCATATCTAAGCCTCAACTCTGACCCAGCCAAGACTCCCAGTCAAACAATCCACTGACCTTCCCTATCCACTATGTTACAAACTTTTCATATATTTTTAACCTTAAAAATAACTCCAGAAGGTTCACATTATCACCTGCATGTTACATATGAGGAAACTGAGTTCCAAAGAAGGTTGAGTGAATTTCTGTAGGTCACACAGTTAATAAGTAGCAGAGTTAGCATGAAAACCCAAGCTTTCTTATCCCAAATGATACTCTTTCAAGAATACTATAAAGATGCTTTGCAATTTGTGTTTATTCTCAACGGCATCAAAATAATATTAAACCTTTAGGATTACATCTTTGGGTTGCCAATAGTAGTAACATAATCAGTCTTATTATTACTGGCATATTGCTTCCTTCTCTCTCCTTCATCTCCTCTGTGGATGCTACCAAACTTATTAAGTCTCTCAGCCAATGCCTTTCTTTTCTAGTCTCTAACCATTATCTTAATTCAGCCCTTAGCCATCATATTTTATTAACTGAAAAAGGGCTTTTAATCTGGCTTCCCTGATCTCAGTCTCTTCCTAACTCAATTCATATTATTCCTAATTGCCATCCTTCTCCAATAGACTTCACTATATCATTTTCTCTTCTATGGGGAAAGTTTGATAACTTCTACTTTTTTTGCTAAATGTAACATTAAGTCTTTCCTGTCTTCATCAATCCATCAATATTAAATTCAGTTTCATCTTTTATGCTATTTTTCACTAGAATTTCACCTTCAAGCCTTGTTCTTAAAACAATTTATGGATTTCCAGTTTGAAGAACACTAACTTTATCCCATGTGTTCAACAGTCCTGTATTCAAAAAACCATTGAAATGACTAAAGAAAAAAATTTAAAGGTAAAATATGTATTTATCTTAGAAAAAATATTTAAGGTTTCCCTTAAAAGATGAAAAATTTGATAATTTCTACAATATGTAGTACATGACAGATCAGATTTTTTAAAAACATGGACCACAATTCAAATCAACCAACAGAAGGTTGGAGAATTTAGCATGTCCAGATAGTTTGGATGTCAAGATACTAAGGCTGAAATTATCTAGTTATTGGATAAACTACAGCTCACAATCATGAAAATATTTTTCTGGATCCACAATAAAGTAAAGAAACACTTCAGCGATGCACTACCAGAGAACATTGAAACTGGAGAGATGAGGAATAAACAAAAAAGGCAAAACTTGGGCTTACTTTGATGGCAAGGTTGGTACTGAGGTACTCAGCCTTGGCTGTGCCTCAAGGTTAGGTGAATAGAATCTGAAACTCCAACGTTAAGAAGAGTCCCTTGATGGTGAGCAAAATGGACCTAGGTTAGTAGCAATAACGGAACCCAGGACAACCAAACTCAATCCTCTCTAGAGAAAAGTGTTTTCAATCACAACTCCAAGGATTCCCATAGATTATGAAATCATCATAAAAATTGACTAAATGCACAAGAAGAAGTCCACCATGAGTATGAATCAGCAGGGAAAAAAAGCAACCTATTTAGATCCCCAATAACCTCAAGTTGTAGAATTATCAGATATAAAATACAAAATAACTCTAAATAAAATATTGAAAGAAGTAAATGATAAATTTAAAAAAGCAAGCATTTAAGAAGAAATTACTTTTTTAAAAAAGATTGGGCAACTTTTAAAAATAAAGTTTTCAGAATGAAAACAATCATTGAAAGTAGAAAGTTTCTCAATGAGTAAACAGCTTAGATAGAGCTGAAGTGAGAATTAGGAAATTGGAAGATTGCCCTAAAGAAATTACACAGAGTGAAGCAGATAGAGGAAAAGCAATGCAATACATGAAAAAGAGATAAATAGACACAAAGAATAGAATAAGATCTCATAAAGTAATAATACAAAGAATGGAGGAAAGGAAACATTCAAAGACAAAATGTTTAGAAATTTCCCAGAACTGATGACAGACTTTTGGAAAGATACATGAAATATATCCATACCTACATATATTGTAGTAAAAGAACAAAAAAGTAATCAGATAGAAATCATTTGCAAAGTAATGATAATTAGTCTAAAAGTGGACTTCTCAATAGCAGCAATGGAAGCCAGGAGCAGTAGAATAATTTCTTCAAGAAATATAAAAGTAATTTCCTCAAGAAATTATTTCAAGAAAATAACCATCAACCCATTATTTTATGCCTAGCAAAATTTCTTCAAGATTGAGAGTGAATTAGATACATTGCAAGCATTTTAAGATAAACAAAATCTAAGAGAGAAACAATATACTTTCACAAGAAATTTCTAAAAGATATACTTCTGGAAGAAAAAAAATTACTCCAGAAGGAAAGTCTAAGAAGAAAAGTGAGGAGAAATTGATAAACATGTAAGTAAATCTAAATAAACTTTGACTTATAAAGTAATAGTTAAAATGTCTAATTTGGGAAATTAAATAAAATGATAGATCTTAAAGAGTAGTAGCATGGAAGTCAGAAGGGGTGATCAGAAGCATATTGTTCTGTTACTCTTGTATTTTCAGAAGGGGGAGGGTGTAAATGGTTGATTAAATTTAGGCATTTTAAGTTAATGGACACCCAATAAAATATCAAGAATTAAATGTCATTGATCACGATATTTATGTATACGGATCAAACTTGCCAGTTAAAAAACAGAAATTTTAAGGCTAGACAAACAGAAAACTTCAACTATATGCTTTATATAAAAGACACTGTAAAATATAAAGACAGAAAATTATTGAAAGATATATCTGTCAAATAGCCCAAAGAGAAATGGAGGAGCTGTTAATATTATGAAAGATCTTTGAGATAAAAATTATTAGGAGGAAGTGATACTATCTTAAGGTTAGAGTTTCAAATCACCAATAAGATTTAACAATTAGATATATAATATGAACCTATCTTGAAAGACATAATGCAAAACAATCATAGTACAGAAAGAAACTGACAAATCCCCCTAATAATATGAGAATAAAACACATCTTTCTCAATTAATGATAGTTCAAGAAGAAAGAGATGTGTTAAAATATGGATATTTTTAACTATCAAATTTGTTTTAATGGATATTCATGTATCTCTATATAAAATAGAGAGAGAGAGGGAGTGAGAAAAAGAAAGAGATGTTCCATATTCTTCTCAAGCACACATGGTACATCTATCAAAATTGAATATATTAATCTATAAAGCAAAACTCATTTTATATATACAGCCATGCATCACTTAAGGACGGGGATATGTTCTGAGAAATGCATTGGTAGGCAATTTTGTCATTTGGTGAACAACATAGAATGTACTTACACAAACCTAGATGGTGTAGCCTACCACACACTTAGGCTATATGGTACCAATCTTTTGGGACTACCATCACATGTGCGGTCTGTCATTGACCAAAACGTTATGCAGTTCATGACTGTATTTATCCTACATTCTCTGGCCACAATGCAATAAAATCAGAAACCATTATTTAAAGAGATAAATTTTTAACATCTTCTTACAAAAAATTTCTAACACATACAAGAGTAAATAAAATAGACATAGAATGCTCATGTGCCCTTCAGCTAGCTTCAACAGTTTTTCAACTCAGAGCCAATCATTTCTTATCCATACACCCACTCCCATCTAAATTTTTCTAAAGCAAATTCACCCATAAATATTTCTCTGTAACTCTATAAAAGAAGGACTCTTTTTTTAACACAACCATAATACCATTATATATCTTTAAAAATAAATAAAAGTTCCTCAAATATCCAGTCGATGTTCAAATTTCCCCAATTATCTCATGTTTTCTTAAGTTTCTTCAAGTCAGAATCCAAATAAGGATCATACATTGTATTTGATGGATACGCCTTTTAAATCCCGAGTAGATACGTTATTAAGACCCCATATGATTGAAATTTTAAAACCACACTTCCAAATAACTCACAGGTCATAGAAGAAATAATAATGGAATATTATAAATACTTGCAACTGAACAAAGAGTAAAACACCAACATAGCTAAACTTTGAAAGGCAATAATTTAGGAAAATTTTACACTTTGATGTTATCAGGCAAAGAAATGGTGAAAATTAATGATTTAAATATCCAACTTAAGAATTTGAGGGGTAGGTAATGATAGAATATATATAAAGAAAACAGAAGGATGAAATAAAGAATATATTACTGAAATCGAAAACTAAAATATAACACAGGATCAATGTGATGGGAAAAAGGTAGCCCCAATTCTTTGACACTCATCTCATTGATAGGACTCATCTCTATTTCCCCTCCCCTTGAATCTTTGCTCTGACTGCTCTGATCAAGAATATGACAGAAGTGATGCTTTGCCAGTTGCAGGTCTAGACTTTAAGAGGACTTGCAATTTCTACTTCTTGTCTCTTGCAACATTCTGAGAGCCCCAAGCTAGAATGTAAGAAGTCTTAATACTCTGTTGGAGAGGCCATGTGGAAAGGCCCTGTGCTCATGGATAGAGGAAGAGCCCCAGCTGAGCTCAGCCCTCCAGTTTTCCTTGTCAAGGCCTGTAAGTCAAACTATCTTTGACTCTCCAGACCAGACCAGCTAATCGCCAGTGATATTTGCCAAGGGAAAAAAAAACAACACAAAACACTAAGAAAAAAAGGACTCAGCTGTTAGACTTATTGTGGTGATCATTTTGTAATATATACAAATATCGAATCATTATGTTGTACACCTGAAACTAACATAATGTTATATGTCAATTATACCCCAATTAAAGAAAGAGAAAAAAGGACGATACATCAGACTATATACAAGGGAGGTGACTGGATTAAAGCCACAAAGCAGGATTAGGGCCATCTGATGAGGTAGAACAAGTACTTGATTGCGGTGTGCCTCCTCCCACCAGTTCACTTTAGGAAAGTTATTTAAATCTACCAGATTTTAGTTGGATTAAAAAAAAAACCTGAAATTTTTTCTATACCTATGATTCCATGATGTGATTTTTAGAGGGCTTATACTTAGGAAATGGTGGAATTTAGGGCAAGGAACAAAGTAGAGTTCAGAAGGACACCAACCACGACTGGTTGTTCTCTTTGCTTAAGATGAAAAAAGAAAAAAGTGGAGACTAACTTGCCCTTTCTTTCACAAAACTTTACTATGTATGTTCAGAACCTTTTCATTTCAATAAAGTTAATCTGTTGAATGAAATTCACACACACAAAAAGTTTTTCTCCCCATATAAAAGAAATACCACATTAGCTATTTGATAGACATAATGCCTACAATGAAAGAACTAATTTTCATTCTTATATATTCTATAAAATACTGTATACTAAATCCTTGTTTTTGAATGATTTTGCAAGATTTTGCGACTCCTACAAATGGCTTGTGCTGCAATATGAGATGGAGCTCAAATGCAATTAAACGCTTATCAAAAACATAGCCACAACTTCCACCTTGCTCTACATTTTTCAATGGTAACTTAAAACTTTCCTAAGACTTGACAAATTATTTGTGCCTTTCTGTGGGTTTTTGAACATGGAATTTAGTTAATGAAGTTTTTTAGCTTGTTAAATTTTTGCTGATATTTTGGAATGATTTGGAAGCATATGGATAGAGGGGGTGGAAAGAACCATAGTTCTATCAAAATGTTCTAGCTTGTTATCTTAGATAAAGTAAAAAGCTATATCATATTTTCCCCTTAGTTTCTGGTGAGAAAGTTTATTAGTTTAAATGCCTTTTCAAATTCCAAAATATTTCTATCTCAATTTTGAAATTTAATGTATAATGAAAAACCTAGA
The DNA here is from genome assembly GCF_021613505.1 of Equus quagga. NCBI lineage: Eukaryota > Metazoa > Chordata > Mammalia > Perissodactyla > Equidae > Equus > Equus quagga. The sequence goes on along the minus strand of NC_060274.1, from coordinate 19,124,410 downwards.
CCATTTGACATAGTGAACAGGTAATACGTTCCAATGCAAAGATTAGGCCATTCTAAAAGAGGATATCATTAGGATTTTTTTTAAATTTCGTTTTAAATTAGCAAAGCCATTTCACATATTCAGTTGCTTTCTAATGAGAATGAACATTTGCATGGAAAAATTAAGAAACATTCATGATTTGATGTACACAGTATAAACATGAGAAGCATCATGCCCATTAATAGATACAGATTAATCTTTCACTTCTCTGCTCTGAACATACAAAACCATCTTTAACTAGATATAGCTATATAACATGACATATTTATATGAGTTGTCTACATTCTTACTAAAATTAAAATTAGAGCATCAATCTTGTCCTTTACCCATTGCTATTTCAAAAAATAAAAAAAAAACACTAGCTAGATTCTTTTTTATTTCAAAGTGTCCTCTTTATCTTTGTGAGCTAGCTAGATACCTACTACTAGACATTAGTAATTCCTTTCTTTCCAAGTTATTTTTAGGGTGCTTTAGCTTTGTTAAGATGGCCACCAAATGCTAAGACATTAAATATTGAGTTTCCTCTTCTATGTCTATAACATAGATAGGAGATTTCTTGCTTCAAACCTCAGTGCACACATGTAAACACAATTGCTGAAAACAAGGCAACAAGTGAGAAGCAGGGTTAAAATGAGAACTCAGACAATCTGACTCACAATCCAGCATTCAACCCCCTAGAACTTGCTGTTTTTCTTTGTCCTCTTTGCTGTGAACCAAGACACTTGTTCTTTAGCAGGGTGTTTCTGCTGCAAATCCAGTTGCTACTGCATTATGCAATGAAGTCAGAAGCCTGAGCTTGTGACATCAATGTAGGTTGCTATGGTAACTCTTTCCATAAGTATTACAGGTTCATTGTAGGCTCAAAAAAGAGGACTTCAGCAGAGTGGCAATATAGCTGGCATTATTCAGACCAAATTACAACAATAAGTGGTGCAAAAAAGTGGTTTTACTAGTTATAATAAAGACAGATTTTTGTATTTATGTTTTATGTCAATACTGAAAGTCATTCTAAAAATATATTTCTTTTTTTCAAAAAGGAAAATTTTCCAATAGAAATAGCATTGCCCCTGACCTTCTGATATAACAGTTCCACATGACCCAGGCATGAGAGAGTCTTCCTCTAAAACAGCTAATCATTCCACGCACGTGTCACTCCGGAGGTCAAGTGGTGCTCTGCATTATCTGCTGTGAGTAAACTCGTAATAGCATGATTTCAGTTCAGTTTTCCCACAGGAATTATAAAAAGGCTTCACAGAGTTGCACATACGAAAGTGCTTTTAGATGACATTTTCCCAATGAAAGTGTCTACTTTTAACAAAGCGATAGTAAATATCACCATTTTGTTGCACATGTTATCCTTATCTCCCTAGGATATTTTTGCCAATGCCTCAGTTTAAATGGTTAAATCCACCTCCATGTGTAGGAGATATTTAGAAAGATTCTTTCTCCATCATGTATTTTTAACCCGAATTTGAAGCACATGGCTGAATAATTACAAAGCCTGAATTCCTTTCTTCAATGGCCTCTCTCTTTTTTATCATCTACCGTGGTCAACATGAGGATCTTAGTTTGGTGCTGCAATCATGCTTGGGCTAGGCATTGGGGTTACAATTAGATATAAGATACATAAGATAGTCTCTTCCATGAAGAACTCACACAGGTACAGTAACAAATAGTATGTACTGAGTACCCGCCATGTGCCAGACACCATGCTAAGCACTTTCCATCCGTTATCTCATTTAATCCTCACAATAGAGTGAGGGAGAGAATTACTATTATGCCTATTTTACAGATCAGAGAACTGAACCTCAGAGGGCTAAAGTCACTTGCCTGCCGTCACACAGGTAGTTAGGAACACAGCTGGCATTTGAAGTTTGGTTTCTACCACGTATCCAGTCTGATGAACAAATAGAATGACCTCCATTTGGTACTTCAGTATCACCTATGGTTATAATATCCACATTCTTACATTTTCTTTAATTTTTTAAAGTTATTTCATTTATTTATTTATTTATTTATTTATTTATTTATTTTTGAGGAAGATCAGCCCTGAGCTAACATCTGCTGCTAATCCTCCTTCCTTTGCTGAGGGAGAGTGGCCCTGAGCTAACATCGGTGCCCATCTTCCTCTTCTTTATATGTGGGACTCCTACCACAGCACGGTTTGCCAAGCAGTGCGTAGGTCCACACCCAGGATCCGAACCAGCGATCTCCAGGCGGCCGAAGCGGAACTTAACCACTGCACCACCGGTCCAGCCCTTCTTTAATTTTTATATGTAAAATATCTGTCATTTCTCATGGACATCTTTACATGTTCCACGAGCTTTTTTATTTCTTATTTTTTTCTTGCTTTATTGACTCCAAATATTTACGACATTTTAACAGAAATTAAGGATAATTTCTTGTTAGTTACTGTGGTAAAAATTGAAAATTGCATCCTGATCTGAGCAAGGATCCCTGGACATAGAATTCACTGAAACAGAAAGCAGATGATAGTCTCCAGGTTGCATCATAAACACTTTTGATTACTGACTCTTCTGTTTTTGTAACACTCAGCAGTTCAGAAAGTGTTTGCCTGAAGACATTTTTATTCCCTTAGGTTGTAAATAAAAATAGCTCTCAAAAATAATGGTTCTATAACTTTTCTCAGACAGTTGCATTGATATTCTAATATGCTCCAAGCTACTATACTATCTTCAGCTCAGATAAATCTATCAATAATTTAATGTGTGTAGGGTGTTGCAGTTTATACATCACACTAAAGATTCATCCATTCAGCATATATTTATTGAGCCACTATTAAGACTCAGGCACTGTGCTAAATGTTGGATATGAAATTACAGCAAAAAATGGAAATGGTCCCCCAAATTAAAGGAGCATATAGTCTATAATGGGAGAAAGTCATTAATCAAATAACAGCATAAATAAATGCAAAATTGAAACAATGTCCAGAGAGTAGAAAATAAGAAAGGCTGAAAATAGATCATCTAAGCATGCAATCCTAAATGATATAAAAAGAACAGAAAAAACACACAGAAGCAGAAGGAAGAAAAGAGTAAAAGGAAAAGCAAAACCCTGGGAAATGTGATGCAACTTATAGCGCGAATATCAACAAAGCCAAACTGGTTCTTTGAAAAGATAAATAAAATTGACAAACCTCTGGCAAGATTGACCAAGAAAACAGAAGCAAGGCAAAAGTAAACATTTGCAATGAACACAAAGGGAACACAATTAGAGCTACAAGAGGGATTTACAAGGAAATCAGATATAATGAACTTTATGTCAATACATTTGGAAGCATAGATAAAAGGGACAAATAAAATCAATCAACAAGAAACAGAAACTTGGAGAGACTCAGAAGTACCAAAGAAACTGAATTAGAAATAGAAAATCTTCCCAGATAGCAAGCATGAGGCCTTGATGGTGTTACAGGTAAATCTACCAAAATTCAAGGATGGATAATTCCAATCTTACAAACTCTTCTAATTGAAAAAAAGAGAGAACTATCCAAATAAATTATATTAGGAGTCTAGTATAATTTGATTAAAACAAAAAAAACTAAAGAGCAATATGAGAAAAGGAAAATACAGAATATCTCTATATTAATGAATATTAATATAAAAGTCTTAAATAATGCATAAAATCCAGCAATGTAATAAAATGCTGTGTCCCTCCTCTTCTTCCAAGTTCAATGATTAGTCAGTATTTTTGAGTCCATCATTCTCTACTTCATACTTTAAACAAACTGTGGTGTTCTTATGGAGACACCTTCCATTTCACACCTCCATGCCTTTCCTGATAATGCTCTGACTACCCAGGCCCACATTCCTCATTTCTTTAACCAGATAACTCTTATCTTTTAAAAATCACCTCGTCCCTCTCTCCTTCTGGCCAGATGTTCTTAGGATTTACCATATACTAAAAAGTATCTTACTGGGTGTCTTTCCCTCAAAGAACCCTATGGTCACGGATGATGACTTTTTTCGTCTTTTAACCCTCAGCTATTAATGATATGTCCTGGCATACAGTAAGTGCTTGGAATGGAGCAAAATCTTCTAAATCAACTTCATTCGTGAAGTTTGGTTCCTACCACATAGCCAGTCTGGTGAACAATAGAATGACCTTTGTTCAATTCTTCTATATCACTTAGAGTTGTAACATCCACATTCTTACATTTTCTTTAATTTTTATATGTAACATATCTGTCATTTCTTGTGGGCATATTTATGTGTTCCATCAGCTTTCTTTTTTATTTTTTAATTTTTTTCCAGCTTTACTGAGACATAACATTGTGTAAGTTTAAGCTGTACAAAGTGATGACTTGATACATGTATATTGTGAAATGATTATCGCAATAAGGTGAGTTAACACATCCATCACCTCACATACTTAGCTTTTTTTAATAGTGAGAACATCAAAGAACTACTCTGTTACAACATTCTGGTATATATACACAATATAGTATTGTTAACTATAGTCATGCTGTACATTGGATCTGCACAACTTATTCGTCTTATAACTAAAAGTTTGAACTCTTTGGCCAACATCTTCCCGTCTCCTGATAACCACCAATCTACTCTCTGTATCTCTGAGTTAGGGTTTCTCAGATTCCATATGTAAGTGAGATTTCACAAGTATACGTCTTTCTCTTCTGACTTATTCCACTTATCATAATGCCCTCAAATATCATCCATGTTGTCTCAATGGCAGACTTTCCTTCTTTTTATGCCTGAATAATATTCCACTGCATATTTGTACAACACATGTTCTTTATCCATTAATCCATCAATAGACGCTTAGGCTGCTTCCACATCTTGGCTATTGTGGATAATGCTGCAGTAAAGATAGGGGTGCAGACACGTTTTCACGATAGTGATTTCATTTCCTTAATATACCTGGAGGTAAAATTGCTGAATCATAAAGTAGTTCTATTTTTAATGTTTTGAGAACCCTTTACACCATTTGCCGTTGTGGCTGCATCAATTTACATTCTCACCAGCATCGGTGTTCCCTTTTCTCCAAGTCCTCACCAACACTTGTGTTTTCTTGTCTGTTTGATAACAGCCATTCTAACAGGTGTGAGGTGCTAGCTCATTGTGGTTTTGATTTGCATTTCCCTGATGCTTAGTGATGTTGAGCATCTTTTCATGTACCTGTTGGCCATTGATGTGTCTTCTTTGGAACAACGTCTATTCAGATCCTGTGCCCATTTTCTAATTCGATTGTTTTATTGCTATAGAGTTGTATGAGTTCTTTACATATTTTGGATATTAATCCCTTATCAAATATATGATTTGAAAATATTTTCTTCCATTCAGTAGATTGCCTTTTCACTTTGTTGATGATTTCCTTGGCTGTGCAAAAGCTTTTTATTTTTGTTTTTGTTGCCTTTGCTTTTGCTGTCAGACTCCAAAATTCATTGCCAAGATCAATGTCAATATGTTTACTGCCTATGTTTTCTTCTAGAAGTTTTATGGTTTCAAGTCTGATATTTGAATCTTTAATCCATTTTGAGTGGATTTTTGTGTAAGTAGGGGTCCGGTTTCACTGTTTTGCATGTGGCTGTCCAGTTTTCCCAACAATGTTTGTTGAAGAGACTGTCCTTTCCTCATTGTATATCCTTGACTCTTTCGTCAAAAATTAACTGACCATATAAGCATGGGTTTGTTTCTTGGCTCTCTATTCTGTTCCATTGATCTATATATGCATGGGTTTATTTCTGGGCTCTCTATTCTGTTCCATCAATCTATGTGTCTGTTATTAGGTCAATACAATACTGTTTTGATTACTATAGCTTAGTAATTGAGTTTGAAATCAAGGAAAATGATGCTTCCAGCTCTTTTCTTCATTCCAAGATTGCTTTCACTATTCAGGCTCTTTTGTGGTTCCATACAAATTTTAGGATTTTTTGTTCTATTTCTATGAAGAATACCATTGGAATTTTGACAGGGATTGCATTCAATCTGTAGGTTGCTTTGAGTAGTACAGACATTTTAACAATATTAGTTCTTCTAATCTATGAGCATGGAATATCTTTCCATTTATTTGTGTCTTCTTCAATTTCCTTCATTAAAGTCTTATAGTTTTCAGTGTACAGATCTTTCACATCCTTAAACTTATTCCTAGGTATTTTATTCTTTTTTATGCAATTATAAATGGAGTTGTTTTCCTAATTTCTCTTTCTGATAGCTATTAGTGTACAGAAATGCAACTGATTTTTGTATATTGATTTTGTATCCTGCAACTTTACCAAATTTGTTGAGTAGTTATACCAGTTTTTTGGTTGAGTCTTTAGGGTTGTCTATATATAATGTCATGTCATCTGCAAATAGTGACAGCTTTACTGCTTTGTTTCCAATTTGGATGTCTTTTATTTCTTTTTCTTGCCTAATTGTTGTGGCTAAGACTTCCAAGACTATGTTGAATAAAAGTGGCAAGAGTAGCCAATCTTTTCTTGTTCTCGATCTTAGAGGAAAACCTTTCAGTTTTTCACCACTGAGTATGATGTTAGCTGTGGGCTTGTCATTGATGGCCTTTGTTATGTTGAGATACATTCCCTCTATACCCACTTTGTTGAGAGTTCTTATCATAAATGGATGTTGAATTTTGTAAAATGCTTTTTCTACGCCTAATGAGATGTTCATGTGATTTTTATCCTTCATTTTGTTAATGTGGTGTATCACATTGATTGCTTTGTGGGTGCTGAACCATCCTTGCATTCCTGAAATAAATTCCCACTGATCATGATGTATGATCCTTTTACTGTATTGTTGAATTCAGTTTGGTAATATTTTGTTGAGACCGAGAGTTATCCCTTAATCAATGTATCATAGCTAACATTCTCAGGGGTTACATCTTCTCATGTGAGTCAAGGAACAGATTCAATATAAATTTCCCAGAAATTTGTGTTCTTTGAGTTTTTAGTTAGCCTCACATGATCCCAGCTTCTTGCTCAATGTAAATCCCAACCTCATTCTCTCCTCAGATTCATCCAGCAGGCTGAAGTCATCCAGAAATTCTGCTGTTGACAGGAGAGAGAATGGGAAAGATGGGAGAAAGGAACATGGTTTTAGCATGGTAGAGGTTTTTGCCTTTGTATTAGCAAAATAGACCTCAGTAGTACTGTTATGGGTTGAATTGTGTTACCTAAAATAGATATGTTGATGTTCTCACCTCCAATACGTCAGAATGCAGCCTTATTCAGAAATAAGGTCTTTACAGAGGTAATCAAGTTGAAATAATGTCATTAAGATGGGCCCTAATCCAATACAACTGGTGTCCTTATACCAAGTGGAAATTTAGACACAGAGACAGACATGCCCAGAGAGAAGACTGCATGAAGATGTGCAAAGGAGAATGCCATATAAAGATGAAGTCAGAGATTGGGGTGATACATCCACAAGGCAAGGGATGTCAAAGATCTCCAGAAAATCACCAGAACCTGGGAGAGACCTGGAACTGATTTTCCCTGATAGCCCGCAGAAGGAACCAACCCTACTGACATATTGATCTTGAACATCTACCCTCCAAAACTGTAAAGCAATAAATTCCTGTCGGTTAAGCCACCCAACTTGTGGTACTTTTTTACAGCAGCCCTGGGAACTAATGTAAGCATCTTCAAGAAATCTTAGAACAAATCTAAGCCTCTTGCTCATGAATAAAGCAATTCCCAACACTTTCATGGGGCACCATGTCAGTAAAGCCAGTTCACAGCGAAATAGCTAGATTGAACTTTCACCTGTGATTTCATAGCCACACGAGGAACACCTGCAAATAATTTTACAAAGATATTACATCTATGTTTCCTGATACGTTGCCATCACTTGCTAAAAAAGGTTAATATTTTTTTCTGGAGAGAATGTTTCCCTTTCTACCAGAAAACTGATGCCTGATTCGTAAGTGATCATTTAAATATTTTTATTCTGGGCTTTTAAGACACATCTAGATACTCAGAATGCATTGTTTGTCCATCAGTCCATGGTTAAATTCACATTAAAACATTCTCAGATATCAGGACAGTGTTTTATTTTCACAACAATCAATAACTGATCTAATGGCTAATTTTAAGGAGTCTGATGGGAAGCATGGTGGAAGATTCTTATTTGAGGTTTTGTGAAGAAGACAAAAATGTGGCATGAATCATAGTTGGGATCTATATTAATAGCCACATTACCAAAGAATATACAGAACTAAAATTTAAACATTTGCTGTGTTCTTGAGTAAATTGAGACTGTGAATAAAATGTATTAATGTCGAACAGCACAGTCTCTTTTGAGGAAAGAGTCATAAACAAATGTGCTCCTCTGGACTTACCCTTTCCAGACTGGTGGAACTTGAGGGAGTTCTGAGCCCACAGAATGGTCACTCCTGCTCACCCTCAGGGGGAAAGACATGGCTTTTAAGGAAATCTAACAGAGTTACTGATCCTTTTCCTGATATGATTTCCTTTCTCCTTTCCTCCCTTTCTTCTTCTTATCTTCCTTCTTTTTAGTATATACATGTTTTTCTATCAAAGTAATGCTTGTTTGGAGTTGTAAAGGAGTCCCATTATTTTGTGTACAAAACTATCAAAGTGAAGGAGCATTCTGAAACGGGTATCCTGTTTCTAATTTTCTCAATTGTGAGTATGAATTTAGTAGCATAACATATTGGTTGACCTCTGGTTTCAGAGCCAAATAGTCCTTGTTTTAAACTGACCTCTTACTAGCTATATTCAACTTTAGGAGGAGTTCTTAGTAAATCTATGTTTCCTTGCCTGTAAATTAAGGATAATAATTGTACTTCCATCTTCTTGTACTTTTCAAAAAAAAATGGTACCTGAAAAGCACACAGCATAGGGATAACCACCTGGTGAATACTTAATAAATGTAAGCTAATAATTATGCTTACAAAGAAAAATAATTATATGATATTCTGAAAACATCAAAACTATGGCAAAGGTGAAAAATCACTGGTTTCCAGGGGCTCAGGGTGGGGATGTTAGGTGAGGGTTGACTATATGAGGGACCTTTTTTAAGGTGGTAAAACTATTCTGTATGATACTGTAATGGTGGATATATGACACTATGCATGTCAAAACCCATAGAACTTTCTAGCATAAAAAGTGAAATGAAATGAAAATTAAAGAAAAATACATTTTGGAGGTCAGAGTATTCCAAGATAGAATTCAGAGTGTGATAAAACTAACTGTATTATAAATGTATGAAATAAATCTAACTGTATTACAAATGTGTGTAATAACCTCACGGAAGGGGGAGTGGGGAATGTGACCTGAGTGACTTTGGAAATGAATGGAGTCTGTAAGACTAAAGGCAAGATAAACTGTACATCAGCACTGTGTTCTACTTGATAAAGTTGTTTCTCATGGGGATATAAGGAATTTCAATACTGCTATATTTACATATTGGAATTGAACAATTAAGTAATTGGGTGCTGGATGTTGGCAATCAGGTTTCTCCATGTTGGGGTGGAAGATTACAGAAAGCAAGGGAGGAGGCTAGAATGAGCCACGTGGTAATGGATTGGATTAGAGTCAAAGACATCAGTATGAACTCATGTTTAGGTTAGTATAGACACACACTATTACACATAGAAATAATTATAGATATGTGTATATGAGCGGGTTAGTATGCACACATGAAACTCCTTGCTCTGTCTGCGGAGAGGGCCTAGAAGCAATGACAACTCAGTCGCAACAAGCACACCTACCACGTGGATCTTGTTCTCTAACACCATTTTCCAATAAAAGGAATCAGGGCTCCTTGGAGAAAGAAATTATTCTAGGACTGGGGAAGAAAATGTATAGAATGAGCCTAGAGCATCTTGTAGTGCCAGAAAGTAAGGAAATGCTTTAAAAAAATGATGAAGTATGCAAAGGGACATAGCAGACAACTGAAAGAGCTCTCAATGGCCAAGCTGGAAAATCTGAGCAACACAACAAGTAAAGTGGTATCGGTTTCTAATCCAAAGTAAAAAATGAAGCTATGAGTCCATACTGATATAGATAAATAATTGGACAAATAAATACATAAGGAAGAGTAGACAAATCTGCCACACAGAAGAATTCCAAATAATTAGTGCAGATATTCTGCCTTCAAAAAGATGGAGCATAAATCCCCACACATTAAGTGTGGGCTGCACAACGTGACTTCCTTCCAAAGAGTACAGTATAAAAAAAACGGGAAAAACAGTAACTTGACAGTGAAGAAACCTGACAAACGCTAGCTCAGCCAGCTGATCAAGGTCAACATCAACACTGATGAGTCTTGTTCACAGCATGTACCTTTGTTGTGATGTGATGAAAATGGGACTTCACTTGTTTAGTCTTCCTCCCCAAAACTCATCGCCCCAATCTGATCATGAGAAAAACATCAGGCAAATCCCAGTTGAGGAACTTTGTACAAAATGGTTGACCAGTACTCCTCAAAACCGCCGAGGTTGTCAAAAACAAAGAAAGTTTGATAAATTATCATAGCCAAGAGGAGCCTAAGGACACATGAGAACTAAATCTAATGTGGTATCCTAGATGGGATCCTCAGACAGAAAAAGGACATTAGGCAACAAACTAGGGAAATCGGAATAACTTACAGACTTTAGTTAAAATAACATATCACTATGGATTCAATAATTGCAACAAATGTCCCATGCAAGTGTACAAATATAAGATGTTAATAATAAGGAAAAATGGGTATGGGATATGTGGAAACTCTGTCTTAAACTGTCCTAAAATTAAAACTGTCTTTTAAAAAAGAAAAAATTTAAAGACAGAACTATTATTATATTAAACCTAAAATCCAAGACATTAACCAGCATTGCTAAGAATTTTTTTTTATTTGGTAGGCAATTAATACAAGAAATATGTAGCAACTACCAGGATTTTATTAAAACTTCAATGTTTTTAATCATTGCTCCAACTAACCCTGGTCTAATTCTTATACTTGATTCAACTCATCTTGGTTCTCTTCCCTCCTTGAACTTGATCTGATATGTTCAACAGCTTTACCACCCACTTTAATTTGCCTGCAAGGAAATCTGGTGGCTGTCAATGGCTTTTATACTCAATAGACAGTTCCTAACACTCTAAATACGCCATTATTCAGCACTCTGATTTATAGATCAAAGGATAAGTTGCCCTTTATAGTCAATGAAAACCTACCAAAAAAATAAGAGGTCAGTCACAAATTACATTGACTTACTAGTAGCACAAATCCACCCATGACTATTTTCCTAATAAAAATGAGATTTCACATCACTTACGTCTTCTGTGTTTCATTCTTTGCCTTCGGAAGTCAGAATTTACACATTTAGTTTCTTTCAAGTAAATCCTCTTCTAACAAACTTCACGGTGCATAGTAGATTTTATGTGATACTGTTTTCTTTTTCAAATGTGAAGGTAAAAATCCAAGTTATAATAGGGACAACTAAAAGACATATTTAAACAATGTGAGTTTTCAAACAGCCATCTAATAGTTTTCTATATAAGCCCAGGAAGTTGGTCCTTCCCTCCCGACTGTGACATAGACATGCACCTCTGTGAACTTGTCTTTCGTCAAGCCTATGCTTTTAGGGGCTTGGAGGTGAATATGAAGCAGAGATGAGAAGGAACAGTAGAGACAGGCAGTTGAGGTCCCCCATCACAGAGTGTTTGAAGAAACTGTTTGCATACGATCGTTCATCCCATTCATCTCTTCTCTGCACACTCTCTGTCACGTGCCACAAATCTCCCTCTCAGGGTTCTCAGGCCTTGCGTATCTAGAATCTGATATGAGTATAATATAAGCATACCTTAGAGTTTTATGGTTCTTCACAAAATCCTAAAATACCTAGTGACAACAGCCCTGGACTTAGAAGGGGCAGGTGGAAATACAGGTGAAAGAAGACTGAGATTTTACCAGTTCTCAAGCACTCAAAGCCATTAAGTTCAAAGCCAGCTCATCTATCCCCAAGCTCCTGGGCCTTCCCCCATACCAAATGTCTCCATGTGCATACTACCCTGAGCCAACTTTAACCCACATTTGGAAGGTATGGGCCATTATTTTATTCAGTGTGAGCATTCCCTTTTCTCTTCTTGGTAAGGTACAAAGGGATGTGGTAACTTGGTGATCAGCTCAGTGCTCCTGCCTTGTTCGCTGATAAGAACAGGCTTCCTCTGGTGACTGGTGAAAGGAACTAGCCTTGTGTCCAGATTGAAACCTGAAAATTCCTCTCAACCAAAATTCACCCTGCCAAAATTCCTACAGAGTGTGTTCTGATTGAAAGGGAAAAGGCAAGGGCAGTCAATTTATAGACCTTATAATTCTTTAATGTATTTGGTAATTCACAAGTCTTACAAAACTTTATGCAACTGAAAGTTTGGGGTCTATGGTTGATGGGTGTGTGTGTGTGTGTGTGTGTGGGTGTGTTGGGTTGGATTGGGTTGCCTTCCTATGCATCTAAGTCAGTTACAGAAAGAAGTTAAGCAATTTTGTGGTACCTGAACTCTTTCAAACATAGTACTTGTGACAACTGCTATCGTATATTGTATCAAATGACATATGGACTTAAATTAAGATAACATATTTTTAAGCTGCTGGGTCTTTTTGAAATTAAATGTAAAATCAAGGTTACACATATTGGATATGCTGGATTCCCATGGAACCATGAGACAACATAGCAGAGAAGATAACACAGCTTGCCTCACTTCCAATTCTGGAAGCTGGCTTGATTCTATAACCAATCCAGCGTCTGGATTGGGTCTGATCTCAGGTATCTTGGTCTACTCCACAGGGACCCTATAAATCTGAGTTTGTCCCTGGTCGTCTTCAATCTCTATAAAGGTGAGGTTATTTTACAGTCAAACTTTATAAATGTGTCCTTCCTGAGGCAAACCAAGAAATCTTTGAGTTAACATCCTAACTTTCCTGACCATACCAGATCTAACTTAAAATTAACCTTCACATACAATGTGATCCAAATCTGGTGTCTGAATACAGGCCCTTTAAAAGACTCACCCAAGACAAGTTCCTAAGACTGAACTACCCTGGTGTACCCACAATCCTTCTTTCCTCTGCTCGCACCATCCCTGCTCCAGATCCCACTACTGTGCTGGTTCTAGTCTGGCTTGCTGAGTGCAGGATTCAAGATAGAGGCTCAGAAATATTCTCAAAAATTTTTTTTGCAACTTTAGGTCAAAGTTATAATTATGGTATTTTGTTCAGTTCTCAGCCAGGGTAATTTTACTCCATTTACCAATGTATGCCTTTGCAATTTTAATTGAACTCCTTTTTTTTTCATTATTAAATACAGTAGTCAAAATACTATATTTTCTGCTAGTGTTCACCCCACAAGTAGCCGCATTTTTGGGTAGGTGAAGTGATCCTTTGGTTATTCCCTCTCCATGCCACACGTCTGATTCTTGTACTAACCCCTTTGACTCCTGGGGACATGCAAAATTGTCAGTGTCTTTCAGTTTAAATCCTTAAACTTTCAAAAATAGTCTTCTCCCGACACGCTGTTTTTTATATCATGCTATTATTCCGTAAAGTGGTATTAGGAATGAACAAGTCATTATGGAAATGAGCAAACCTCTCCAAAAAGGACGAAATAAAAAATAAAGGTGATGTTGAGGGATAGGGTCTCTTTTTTTAAGCCCCAAGCTAAGGCAGACTGAAATCTACTCATCCCATGGTAGAGAAGTGCTAAGTAATCTGTAGTTTCCTTTTTCTTTTTGAAGTTATATCACGGGCATTAAGTTTATAGAGAAACAGCCTGTTTAGACAGAGTCTGAGAGTCCTCGGTTTACCCCAGGAGGAAGTCTGCTGACTGTCAGGCTCCGGACAGCTGAGTTCAGTCACAATGTAGAAGGTACTGTGACAATGCTGGGCCAGCCATGTCAGGCTAGGGGGAGTAGTTGCAATGAGTTACTCCTTCTTGTATCTACTAGTGAATAATATTCTACTAAGTGTTTCCCCAAAATGACCCCTTGACACTTCCCATTCACCTCCTGTTCCCCTATATAAATCCTAGTTACTGTGATTTTACTTATTGTAAATAGGCACAGGAGAAGGCCTGGTTTTTAGGGAATCAATCATCTCTACTCCTTGGTGTCTTTATAAAATTTTAGGCTAGGAAACATTCAGTAAACTACTTAGTGATAGAGTTCAATCTACTACGAATGGCTGTTCCTGAGTGGAAGCAAGGACCTTGCCTTGAGATTCAGTGGAAGGAATTGAACATCCGGCAGTTCTTAGCCTCCGAAGAGATTCTAAAAGGGAGTGAATCCTGAAAGTCTCTCTAAGAAGGAGAAATTTTCCAAGTATCATACATACATACATACAGGTTTTTGTATTATTCCCAAATTTAAGGTATATAGTCTTAAACTCATGAGAAAAGTAAACAGATGTTCTCTTGGCCAATAATCATGAAGTGTGTATTGAGTACCTGCTATATGCCAGGAACTTTTGTAGGCCCTGGGGATGCAGTGGAATCAAGGAAACATCGCTAACTCACAGAGAAGAGAAATAGGAGATAAACATGTAAATAGATGAATAAGACCACTTCTGGAAATAATAAGTACTATGAAGAAGGTCAAATAACTGTAATGGGGGCGGGGGTGCTACTGCTTTAGTTAGGTGGTCTGGAAACGTCTCTGACGAGATGGCATTTAAACCAAGACCTGCTGAAGTCGTGTACATATGTGACCGTGACTTTTTAAAAGTAGTTCTGAGATTGGCTTTCCCTCAGTGTAAATTTGAAGTGGATATTTCCAGATATGGGCCTTACCTCCATACCTCTCTCCAGGTACTATTCTTTTTTTCCAGTTTTATTGAGATATAATTGACATATAGCACTGTGTACATTTAAGGTGTACAGCATAATGATTTGACTCATATATTGTGAAATGGTTACCACAATAAGCATAGGTAAACTCTTTCTTCCCTGTGTCTCCCAACCCAAGCTTCCTTTCTTTCTACCTCTCTGTTTGTGGGTCGCTCTCCTTTTTCTCTCTCCTCTTCCTCTTTTCCCTTATGTCTTCCATTTTGCTCTCTTTCTACCTGTGTCCCTCAGGCCTGTTGCTTCCTCTCTGCAGTGTTTTCCTTGACTTCTTAACACATGTGTCTGCCTGGCCCACTGGAGTCTCTGCTCTGACGCTTTCCCTCATTCTCTCCCCACCTGAAAAGCAAACTAAAGGAAAATTCTGCATTGTTTGTGGAATTTAGCAAATAGAAGCTTATGTTTGCTTCTCTAAGTAGTTATGTCATTCCTCACTTACTTTGGTCTTTCAGTTCTCTTTCTGTAGCCCTTACCAGGGGAAAAAAATGGGAAGATATGAAGTGAATACTAGGTAAATAATATGTAAATATTTGGCATTTTTTGATTATTTTAATTCTTCTGAATACATGTGAACTTTAAAACACAATTTTATATTTTATATTGGGAGGAACATGTGCTCCAAATAGAAATGAATCTTGGGGGCCAGCCCCATGGCCGAGTGGTTGAGTTTGCACGCTCCGCTTCCACGGCCCAGGGTTTCGCCAGTTCGGATCCTGGGTGCAGACATGGCACCGCTCATCAGGCCACTCTGAGGTGGTGTCCCACATAGCACAACCAGAGGCACTCACAACTAGAACACAACAGCTATGTACTGGGGGGCTTTGGGGAGAAGAAGAAAAGGAGAAGAAAAAGAAGATTGGCAATAGATTGGCTCAGGGCCAATCTTTACAAAAAAAAAAAAAGAATGAATCACACATTTAAAAAAAAGAAAGAAATGAATTTTGACTGATCTTTTCAGAAGCTGCATTTCAGAATTTATATGTAACAGAAATGAACTTTCTCTATTTTATGCTTTTAACCGCCGTCTCATTGAGGTGTTTCAATGATTCTTTCTACAATAATAGTATGCAATTATCCACACTTATTATTAAAGTCATCTTAATAGAACTTTTATTAAAACCAGGAAGGCTTAGTATATGCATAATAAGACATACTGAAAATGTTTATTTTCAGCTACAGCCCAATAAAGAATGTACTTTTCCTTAGAAAAGAACTCTGAACAGAATTATTTTGCATTAATTTCATTCTAATAAAATTGACGTACATTTTACAAATTAATACATGAAGTAATACATTCTAGAGGGTTATTTCTAAATTAAGTTACGATTTTTTCAATGAAACTGTAAGTTTGAAACTATCCACAATTTCAAGAAATGACTTGAATAAGACTGAGTAAGAATGAGAAAAGCCAATATTCTTTTTCTAATGACATAAACATTTGAACGATGTCAAATGGAACTCACCGTAAAGGTATTTCACCCCATTACAGTCTCATTTCAGAAATACGCTAAATACTTGCCTGTTTAGCTAGTAAAATGTAGGGAAATAAGACATATCCTCAACTGATGAAACTCTCCAACGTTTGGAAGATTCTACTTCTGCTGACATCATTCTCGGTCCAATAACCCTTCCTTTTCATACTCACAAACAGTGTCCCATTTTGCTGACAGCTTTGGCCTAGGGAAATTATAGTTTGGCCTCACAACCTGAATGGGGATTGCTTTCTCAAAAAGGAATGCACCTTTGCCTTCTGAATTTAAGGATAGGCAGACCCACTTTCCAGAAAACAAAATATTGCAAAGAGGAAGTTCTAGGTATGAGGGGGACGATAGTTGGGACAAGAGCCCCCATTGAGTCCTCAAGATGAGACAGAAATCTGGGGTGTCATTTCCTGGGTGTCCATTTCACTCCACACCAGAGCTTCAAGGGGTCATTTCAGGACAGATTGACGTATTAAACAGCAAAGACTATTTTCACCATGTTCTCAAGAAAGAACCTACTAAGTCTTTTCCTCTCCATTGTTTTGAAACAACTTCTCTGTGCTTCCATTTCCTCATCTTTAAAATGGGAATAATAGGACCAATCTCAAAGGGTTGATGTGGGGATTGAATTAGTTAATTCAGTTAAAGCACTTAGAATCATGCCTGAAACATATTGATCATTCAATTAATGATACTATTGTCCTTGCTTCTGCTGCTGCTGTTTGTTACAGTAATTAATGGTACCAAATACAGGCGTGGTACTGCTTGTGTCACTGTAGGACTTCATAGAATCTGTAATTCTGACACATGTAAGCAACCCAGATGCTAGAAACACACAAGGTTACCATCTTTTTCCTCAGACTGCTGTCAGCACCTTTCCTAATTAAACACATACTCCTCCATTTCTGATTACCCAGAAAAAAAGGCTTATGTCTACTTTTATTTAATATATTTTAGGCAACTGTGCTTGAAAATATTTTAAGGAATAGAGAAGATGAACTCAAGTTATGCTCCTAGTTTCCAGGGAAATAACCAACATGAGAACTATTATCATCCGTGGGAGAGTCACTCACGAACTGTGGGATTTACCATGTGGAAGAGATTAAGGAGAATTTTGCCCATTTTGGCAAATTGTTTGCAAAATGGCTGACTGAATACCCCTCTCTGCACATAGGGAGGCCCCTCCTGTGATGACTCTGCTCTGACCATGTGACTTGTTTTGGCCAATGGAATAATAGCAAGTGTGATGACAGGAGCAGGGTTTTCACTTGTACTGGTCAGGGTTCTCCAGAGAAACAGAACCAGTAGGTTTTACATTATGTAAAATTATATTAATATATAATTTTAATATTTTTGTTATACTAAACTACATTATCAATGCTATAATATTAATATATAATATTATTTATAGGTATACATTTATAATTTAATATATTTACTATTATTATATATTGTAATATATTATTGTATTATTATATAATATATATGCATATAAAGTCTATATCTATATTATTTATACATGTAAAACCTACTGGTTCTGTTTCTCTGGAGAAGCCTAACTAGTAAAAGCATCTTTCACTCTGCTGTTTCCATCACATTTGCTTCTTTTTCTCTCTCTCTTTCTCTTTCCCTTTTTAGAGAGAGAGAGAAATTTATTGATTATAAGGAATTGGCTGGTGTGATTATGGAGACTGAGAAATTTCAAGATAATGCCTCGTGCAAGCTGGACTCCCAGGAGAGCTGGCGGGGTAAGTTCCAGTCTGCGTGCAGACTGATGTCTTAGCTCAGAAACAGGCAGAGAGAGCAAATTTTCTCTTATTCCACTTTGTTCTAGTCAGGCCTCCAACAGAGTGGATGAGGCCCACCCACATCGGGGAGGGTAATCCGCTTTATTCAGTCTAAGGATTCAAATGTCAGTCGCATCCAGAACACCCTCACAGAAACACCCAGAAAATGTTTAACCAAATATCTGGCACCCGTGGCCCCATTAAGTTGCCGCATAAAGCTAACCATCACAGTGTTCATACAGTGGGCTTCCTCTCTTTTGCTGTTGGACTCTTCCTCCATCATGTGAACAAGCCCAGGCCAGCCTGCTGGAGGCTGAGAGACCACGTGCAGAAAGAGACACCGTGGTGAGCTGTCTCAGCTGAGGTCTCAGATACGTGAATGAGTTCCACCCCAGCCCAGCCAGACCAGACTGGAAGAACCATTCAGCCAACCCACAGAAACATGAGAATCAGTAATTATTTGACATTTAGACCATTAAGTTTTGGGATAGTTTTCTGGTATAGAAAAAGTTAACTGATTTGCAAATTGAACACTGTTTTAAAAGCTGATGCCACACTTAAAACCAAGGACATATTATAATCTGCCTTTAATAAATTTCACTCTAAGACAGAGAATTCTACTCTATTCCTATTGGTTAGAAACAGAAAAATTTAAATATGTAAAACAATTTTGATTTTTTGTTACTAACATCAAGAGATTTATACAGGGGGCTGGCCCTATGGCCAAGTGGTTAAGTTCCCATGCTCCACTTCGGTGGCCCAAGGTTTCGCCGGTGCAAATCCTGGGTGCAGACATGGCATCGTTCATCAGGCCACACTAAGGCAGCATCCCACATGCCACATCTAGAAGGACCCACAACTATGTACTGGAGGGATTTGGGGAGAAGAAGCAAAAACAAACAAAGAAGGTTGGCAATAGTTGTTGGCTCAGGTGCCAATCTTTAAAAAAAAAAAGATTTATACAAACAGATTTTTAAAATAACAGATCAAAATTTTTACAAGCATAGTTGAGTAGATACACATATAAAATGAATCTCAAGATTAAGTTTAAAAGAATGGCAAAAAGCAAATTAAATATTATGTGAGTATAGAAAATACTGGAGATACCATTTCACTTCTAAAATAGTGACATAAGCATTAATTTCAAGCACCTCCGATATCAAATAGTAAAATTTTTTTCAATATAATTCACATATCATAAAATCCACTATTTTAAAGTGTACAAGTCAATGGATTCTAGAGTATTCAGAGTTGTGTAACCATCACTACTATCACATACCAGAATATTTTCATCACCCCAAAAAGAAACCTGCACCTGTTAATAGTCATGCCCCATTCTCCATCTCCCTCCTTCCCTGGCAGTCACTAATATACTTTCTGTCTCTATAGATTGGCATGTTTTGGATATTTTATATAACTGGAATTACACCATATGTGGCCTTTGTGTCTGGCTTCTTTCACTCAGCCTAGTGTTTAAGTTCATTCATGCTGTAGCATTTAGCAGCACTTCATTTTTTAATTGCCAAATAATATTCCACTGTATGGACATACCAAATTTTGCTTATCCATTCATCAGTTGATGAGCATTTAGGTTGTTTCCATTTTTTGACTATAATGAATAACACTGCTATTAATATTTGAGTACAATTTTTCATATGAACCTATGTTTTCAGTTCTCTTGGATATACAGCTAAAAGTGAAAATGCTGGGTCATATGGTAACTCTATGTTCAACATTTTCAGGAACTCCAAACTGTTTTCCACAGTGGCTGCACTATTTTACACTCCAGTCAGGAATGTATGAAGGTTCCTATTTCTCCTCATCCTCAACGACACTTGTTATTTTCCTTTTTTTTTTTTTAAATTATTATTATAGCCATCCTAGTCGATGTGAAGTGAAATCTCATTTTGGTTTTTATTTGCATTCCCCTGATAACTAATGGAGTTTAACATCTTTTTATATGCTAATTTTCCATCTGCGTATCTTCATTGAAGAAATATCTATTCAAATCCTTTGCCCATATTTTAATCAGGATAGTTGTCTCTTAATTGTTGAGTTACAAGAGTTCTTTACATATTCTAGATACAAGATCCTTATCAGATCTATGATGTACAAATGTCTTGTCCCATTCTCTGGGTCATTTTTTCACTTTCTTGATAATGTGTTTTGAAGCATGAAAAATTTTTTTTTTTATTTTTCCTTTTTCTCCCAAAGCCCCCCAGTATATAGTTGTGTATTTTTAGTTGTGGGTCTTTCTAGTTGTGGCATGTGGGATGCTGCCTCAGCATGGCCTGACGAGCAGTGCCATGTCTGCGCCCAGGGTCTGAACTGGCGAAACCCTGGGCCACCCAGGGGAGCACAGGAACGTAACCACTCAGCCGCGGAGCCAGCCCCCGAAGCATGAAAATTTTTAATTTTGAACTCCAATTTATCTATTTTTTCTTGTGCTGCTCATGCTTTTTGTGTCATATTTTTTAAACTATTTCTTAAACTAGGACCACATATACTTTCCCCTACATTTTCTTCTAAGAGTTCTATCACTTTAACTCTTACATATCGTTTTGATCCATTTTGAGTTAATATCTGTAGATGGTGTGAGGCAGGGTCCAACCCCATTCTTTTGTATATGAATATGCAGATATCCCAGCATCATTTGTTGAAACACTGTTCTTTCTCCATTGAATTGTCTTGGCATCCTTGTCAAAGGTCAATTGACCAAAGATGGTATGGGTTTATTTCTGGACTCTCAGGTTAAATATTTTGTAATCTATATGTCTATCTTTATTCCAGTAACATACTGTTTTGATGACTATAGCTTTGTGGTAAGTTTGGAAATCAGGAAGTATGAGACCTCCATACTTTGTTTTACTTTTTCAAGATTGTTTTGGCTATTCTGGGTCACTTGCATTTCCATGTGAATTTTAGAATTAACTTGTGCATTACTGCAGAAAAGGGAGTTAGACTTTTGATAAGGATTGCTTTAAATCTGTAGATCAGTTTGGGGAGTATTGCGACCATAAGTATGGGGTGTCATTCCACATATTTAGGTCTTCTTTAATTTCTTTCAACAATGTTTGGTGATTTTCAGGGTATAAGTCTTGCACTTCTTTGGACAAATTTATTCATAAGTATTTTGTTCTTGATGATTGTAAATGGAATTATTTTCTTAATTTCATTTTAGGATTTTTCATTTCTGGTATACAAAACTAGTGACAAATAAAAATGGCAAGCAATAGGATATATTGGAGAATATGAGGAAGCCATTTGGTATAAACCTAATTCGGCCTGACCTTGTCTTTCCAAAAGGGCCTGACCATGGCTGTTGAGCATGCATTGTATATCTGCTTTAGATATTCCCTTCAAGGTCAGCCAGAGGTGAGAGCTTAGGGCCTTCTCAGGTTCTGCTTGAGTATGCACACAGCACTACACGTGTGCATGAACTTCTAAATTCCCAGGAATACGTAAACACTTTCCAAAACCCCTATAAACACCTCGTTCCTCAGCCTTTCTTTTCCAGCTTTTTAATCTGTTGTTTGCAGCAACTATTAACCATCATCTCAGGCATCGCGATTTTAAAACACTTGCCCGTAAATATGTTCCACAAATGACCCTTGGGGAGAGGCTTTTAGCATTGGACAAACTTGAGTCAGATCAGATAAAGGCAAAGCTTCTCACAGGTCTTCCTGGGAAACATCTAACAGATCAAACACTAGCAATTCTTTGGGAATGCAGCTTTGAAAGAACTCTAGCTCTGTTCTGCTCCTTCAAGTACCCGGGAAGGTGGGCTCTTTTGCCTCAAGGCTAAGGGTGAGCTGGGGAGTGGGAGAGTTGAGTGCTGCTCTTACCAACATTCAGCAGCTTTTCTTGAATAAATGTTTCCTGGTTTGCTACAAGTCTTTGGTTAATTTCCAGAGTCTTGAAAGAAATTGATTCTGACTATTTAGCCAGTTTTTTGTTGTTGTTGCTTTTATGGAAGAATACGTTTTTGGATGCCATTTTCACTATGCATCACTGTTAATAGTAAATTAACCTTACCATAATTGAACTAATATAATGTAGTTAGTTCACCAGTATTGACCGGTAAGTTTATGACAAGTCAATCTTGCATACTAATAAAGGTAAAAATATACTAAAATAAATAAACATATACTAGAACAAATCCGGTATTTCAACATTTCAACTATGAAACATGAGTACAAGCAATGACACAGGAATATCTTTTGCAAATATGAAGAACAATTAAGTGCAAGAATACAAGGACGTGGGTGACTACTTAAAAGAAACCTATTTGATGGCAGCTGTAGCATCTAAAAGAATGAATCACAATTTTAAAAATTAGAACAAATTATAAGATGTAGCTAATAAATTAAGAGTAAATTCAACTTGCAAAGTTAACTCCAAAATGAAAGCAAAGGCTCTTTGTTAGAAACAGTCTGCATAAGAATGTTAAACTCACTTTGTACTAAACTCTCATCAAGGATGATTGATGATAGAAGAAACTAAGAAGAAACACACTTTTGCGACTGTACTTTTATTTGCTGACACTACAGAAAACCAAATCTCTACTACACAAAGGATGAGTTCATAATGGAAAAACACCAAAGCCTCTAAATTTGTCTGTACACTGTAGTGAGACAAAAACAAACTCAGACAATGCTTTATGTGAAAACAAAGTTGATTTACTAATTATTGCATTGGTAACTTTGCATTTTCTTTCATCTATAGTCTTGTTTTTAAATTCAATCTTCTCTAGCTGAAATAAGGTTTTTTAAAACCGTATTTTTCCTATTTGTCCTCACAGCAATCGATGAAGCAGATGAGATAAATAGAACTATTCTGGGAGACACAGAATTCTACATTAAATGTTAAAATATGTCTTACAATGACATGGACTAAGTGCTTTTCCGTTGGATCATTCAGTATTTAAAAAGCCACTTTAATTTGATACCTTTTGGGGTACAGACAACAAAGATAGTTAATGATTATGCATCTTTATGGAAGGCACTTTAGAAGTGTATACAGAGCCAAACCCTTTGTACAAAGTTGTCACAAACACCAGGTTATATTTAGAAGACACCATCATCCTTGAAATTGCACCACATGGATTTAAAACGCTAACGTCCCCTCTAAAAGTTTGATTTTCTCTCACGGTAGTGGGTAATCCTTGATCTCCCACTTACCTGCCTTCTTACTGCACTTACACTCATTTCTATGCAAATCAACATTTTATGGTCCATTATTAGTTTAATGTGTTTTAACCTTGTCTTTGCATTTAAATAATATGCCCCTGGAGTTCTTAAATTTCTGTATCATCCTCTACGCTCCTCTTCTCTCTTCTTTTACTCATGGGATCCTCCTCTACTTATTCCATTTCCTCTCGCCTCTTTGCTGGGCAACAAGTGCCTCAGCTCGTCTCTCTACTACAGCAATTCATCTAGTTTTGAAACCATAAAACTTTCCCTAATTAACTGGAAGAAATGTTTCAACTTTACACCGGTTCTGTCTTGTCTAAATATAATTTTGAGATTCCTTTTTTTTTCCTTTAAGATTGGCACCTAAGCTAACATCTGTTGCCAATCTTCTTCTTTTCTTTTTTTTTCCTGCTTCTGCTTCTCCCCAAAGCCCCCCAGTACATAGTTGTATATTCTAGTTGTACGTCCTTCTAGTTGTGCTATGTGGGACGCCACCTCAGTATGGCTTGAGTGGTACCATGTCTGCCCCCAGGATTCAAACTGGCAAAACCCTGAGCCGCCAAAGCCGAGCTCGCAAACTTAACCACTCAGCCACAGGGCCAGCCCCTTGAGACTTCCTCTTATTTCTCATTTTTAAACACTCATTGTCCAGTCTTGTGTCTTTAGTGGGTTGTCTGTTTTACTGTCTCAATTTTTCATCTTAAAAAGGAAACCATAGGCACAAAATGGCATCACTCTTGCTAAAGCCCATGACACGAAACCTAGATGTCATACCTGATCTAATTGCAGTTTCCATCTCTCCCAGAAATGTAATCTTAGTCTAGACTCAATCTACACTGGTCACAGTCTAGAATTTTCTGGTCAAGCACCAATAATGTAATCTGTCACTGGGCCCACTCAGTCCCCTAGAAGAAGGAGCAATCTGTATGATTAAGATCCCTGCTTCCCTTCCACCAAGAAGAGATGGCCTAGCCTAAAAATAATCCTTTCTTTTCTTTTGCTAATAACTCCCTTGTCCCACTCTTCTTCTTATAAAAACTTTTCATTCTGTACCATCCCTCTGAGCGCCCTTCTAGTCACTAGATGCAATGCGGCCCGATTCATGAATTGTTTAAAAAAGCCAATTCAACCTTCCAATTTACTCAATTGAATTTTGTTTTTTAACGTTCATTATCTAGTCATTGAAATATGGATTCTATGCCGAACAATTCATACTTTATAGACTTTAGCTTACTGGAAATTTCTGTAGCACTTGGAATTGACCACTCTTGCCTTATGAAACACTCTTTCTTTGACTTTCGCAATACTGCCCCCTCTTAGTTTTCCTTCTGTTTCTCTGGGTCATGCTTCTCCGCCTCCGCCTCAGATCCGCCTCATATTCCTCCTCCTCGAATGCCTGCTTTCCCCGCAGGTCTCCTAGCGGCTCTCCTACTTTCACTGTATGCACTCTCCACGGGTGATTTTGTCACTGGTGTGTGCTCTGAGCAGCTCGAAGGAAGTTTAAAGGTGCTTAACACCTTTAGTTCACATTGACGGCAGTTCACAATGCCATTGGGGGAGTGTTCAACAATGCAAATATTGTCATTTCTCATTTGCTTAAAACTTCACAGGGGCCTTGCACTTGCCTACTCCAGCCTTCCAGAACATCTTCTAGTTCCTGGAGATCACTCTGCTCTCGGTTCCTCCATACCTTCTCACACGCTCTTCTATTCTCTCACACCCAAGGTCCTTCTCCTTTGCTTAGATTGTGCCTATTTATCTCGAATGAAAGTTTCTCTTTAGATATTCCTTCCTCAAAGAATTCTTCCCCGGCCTCCCAAGTGTGGGTATGAGATACCACATGCACACTCTCAGAACACGCTTCTTCCCTACAACAGCACTTCTTTTACTGCGTTGTAATTCTTTTTCCTTGTCTGTACGTTTTGGCAGATCAGAGACCACATCTACTTCATCCACCTCATGAATCCCTCACATAAGGCTTAGGACCACTTTGTCATTATCATCATCACCACCTTCATCATGTCATCCTGCTCCTCCTCATCTAGCAAACAGACACTGAGCTAAGAGCCTACATATTTAATGTTATAACTACTATATTTTGCCCATGAGGAAAATGAGGTTCAGAGATATCAAGTAATTCACCCAATTGGTCAACTAGTAATGAGAAAGCAGGATCTGAACCCAGGAAATCTAACTCTAGGGGTCATTCTCCATTCATCCTTCTTTTGATAACAGTGTAAGCACATCTGATTTTCCTCTAGAAAAGCCAACCCCTCTCCAAACATTCCCCATCTTCCCTTTCCTGAGACTTCACTTCTTATGTTACGCACCCGCCCAACACATCTGTGGCCACACATTCCGTGTGGCCTGTGGAAACAGGCTTCATTGTACTTTGCCAGAGAGGTGCAAAGCCTGTTGCTGAGGCCACTTGCAGTTCACCCTGGCATCTCTTCACCGTTCTCTTGGAAATGACCGTCCAGCAATCCTTTGTACCACACAGGTAAGAATGGGCATAACTTAGAGAGAGAAAAAGTGTCCTTTATAAGTATTTAAATAGGTGTGCCCCAATCCAAATTCAGAAAACACTAAGTTCTAAGAGTAAATGTAAACATACTTCTTAAGTTTGATAAATTAATAAAGCTAATAGAGAAGCAAACAAAAAGATTCTGAAACATAAAAATGAGAAATACAGTTGTTCATAAACTATAAAGCCAGTCTCCAGAACACTGCTTACACTTTCATGCTCTTCTATTGCTGTACTAGTTACTACCCTGTCTGTCTCCTTGGCAGATGACAAGTTCTGTGACCTCTTGAGCACATTGTCCTTGTGTTTCATCCCTGGATGCCCGGCATTGAGAACAGTTCCTGACATAACAGGGGTGCTCAAAAGAAAAAAGAATGAGAGCAGTCATACCTATAATCCAATAAAGAAAATACATGTTTCTATCAAAGGTTTTTTCCCTCTTAGCAGGATAGTTTAAAAAAATTTTGGTTGAATAATTTTGAAATTGAACTTTAATCTGTCTGACCAGATGCTATTGTTAGTGTTTCAGAACTAAAATGCAAAGTTAAATTGTCCTCTACTCTGCCCTCTCTAATTCTCTGGGGCAGAGAGATTTACACGAACTGTCACCGCTCCCCATATTTCATCCACGTTCCACTTTCCTGCCATGCATGGCCCCCTTACCCTGCAGTAGCACTCTCTTATGGTTCAATCAACTTTCTTCACTCTAGGCCAGCCTGTTTTCAGCCTCTCAGTTTATACTCAGGCAGGTGTCTTAACACCATTCAGTACTTTCTCGAGGCTTCAAGCCCCTCCTATGATGGAGCAGAGGGAGGGGCAAGATGAAGGACAGACCCAGGGCCTGCCAGCCATCACTTGTTCTCACTCCTTCTCCAGACAACGTCTGCCTTGGAGAATCAATGCGCAGATGCCTGGCAGCCTACTGGAGCAATTTATTCTTAAGACTCATGGATTTTTTCTGGTCAGCACTGCACTACTCTAATGAGTTGACTCAGAGCCTCAAAATTAACACTTCCTGAGAAAAGAACATCCTGAAGATTGTTTGAACTGTATTACTGAAATTCTTTTCAATACATGCTGACTCAACCCTGTTTGTTCATTGCAAACATAAACAGGGCTGATTTTTAAGGGCGTGCCTGGTTAAACATATTGTATACACCCTCTATATTAAGACTAACACCTGGTTAGAAGCTGCAATTTATTTTGTGTGGAGTGTTCAGGTTTTACATGGAATAGAAATGGAGAAAGAGATAGTTAAATAAGGTTGACAGAAGTCATTATCACGAGTGTCCTTCTATATCCTGCGTTTTTCCTGTAAAGGACATTATTGGGGCAACTAGCAAAACTTGAATGGGGTCTGAAGATTAAAGGGCAGTAATGCATCATTGTTGATGTCCTGATTTTGATGATTGTATTCTGGTTACATTGGGCACCAAGCATATGCAAACAACTGTGAAGTATAGAAAAAAGTACAAGAATTATCCCAGGTTGCATACAGTGTAAAATGAAAGATGACAGGAGCATGTAAAAGATGATGAAAAATACAAAGCATAATGCCATAAGGGCCAATCACCAGATAAGAATCTATGGTTCTCAATATTTTCTCCACCAATGACATTGACCCTAACACTCACACTTGAAGATTTCTGCAGGTTCAGACCCAAGTCACTGTGACTTGTGTGTAATTCCACTCCTTCCCCCTCTAGTGAATAAACATTGGAAGGAGCAGCAGAAATGTTATTCTAATACTAGTTTTCAATTTTTTCTAATTTAATTTTAAAAGACAAATGATTCACCATCTTAGGGACATCATTTCTACCTAATTCATCTCAAAAACAGTTCATCATATCTCTCAGTGTAACTCACATTAATAAATTTTAAGTAGGGCTAATTTTTAAACGGGGCAACACATGCTATCACCACCTGTCCCATCTTCCCCCATGAAGAAGTATCTCCTACCCATTTGATCTCAAAAAGGTAACAACCACAAACTTTACCTGGTCCAGCAATTTGGGAATCCTAATGCCTGCCACTTTCTCAGTAGCTCTTTCCATATGTGCCAATAACACTGTGATAATAGATTCATGGACAGTTCTCAAGTTCAACATTTGTTCTTCCACAATTATAGAGTGTACTAGATGGTGAGAGGAATACAGTTCCTTGCGATGCTTCCGGTTTAGTGGAAGGAGGTAATAAACATGGGTAAACTCTGAAATACATACATACAAAACATATACAAATCCCCTTCCCCTCCCTCCCACTCCAGATTCAGAATTTCCCATCTCACCTTCTCTCTCCAGTGGCTTGTACCAGAATCCCATTCTCCTCCAGCAACTCCACTCCACAAGCATGAGAAATTCCATTTCCCACGAATGGGAAAATCAACTTATCAAGGGTCAGGGAGATGCACTTTGTGGGGATGATGGTTTTCCTTACTTCCATTTCCTCATAGATAAATCTGGGACAAGCAAACCTACCACGTCGGTTGGAGACTGGATTAAATGTGGTCATGCACATGAAAACACCTACACTTGAAATATTCCTCTTGGCTCTCTTCTCTGCTTCTCTAAGGGTGGGTCAGTCTAGGTCTAGGAATGGAGTGGACAAATAGAAAGAGATCAATGAAGACAGGAAAGGGAAGAGGAAGCGAACGCTAAAGACCTCTCTCTTCCACCACGGCTTTTGGCACTTCTAACCCCAGCTGATCTCTTTATCTTTCGCTCTTTGGGAGCAGAGAAAAACCTCTCTGCTTCCTAGTCTGTCTGCTCTCCCAGCATCAGAAGTAGAGAGGCATCAAGCTACCTGTTCAGGTGCTTTTGATCTCCTTGAGTACCAGGGAGAGCAGGCTCACTCAAGTTGGGCTGATATTGATCTTCTTCCTGAGGACCTACGGATCTCTGAATTGGCATCTTTTCAGAATCCTCTATATTTCTTACACCAGCACCCTGCAGTGCTGGACTCCAAGCTGTGGTCCTGTGCAAAGAGGAGACTCCTCTGCATTTCCCGGCAAGCCACCCAAAGAGTCTGGGAGACCCCTGACAACCAGCCACCTGTCTGCCCCAGCCCCAGCTGTAGCTCCACTCAGGACAGGTGGATGGGCTGGATGTTGGGACTAGGTAAGAAAAAGATGGTACAACCATGCTGCATCTTTCCAAACTCATCTGCAAAGTCTCAGTAATTCTTAATTCTTGAATCTTCTTTTCCTCTTTTGTCCACTTTCACCATATGCAAGAGCCATTCCTGTGACTTTCCCAAACTGCTGAATCTCCTGAGCTCTTCTCACATCGCAAAAACTAAATGAACCCTCCTTAGATAAATGAGTAAAAGAAAAGGAGAGAGACAGAGACAGAGGAAGACAGGAAGAGAGAGGAAGTTGGGAACACTCATGTGACATCAAATTTTGGTTGGTCACAGATATAACTCTTCCTCTGCCACGGGTTCTACCAGCATGATCCCCAGATCCCCACATAAGCACATACTGGTGTCCCAGTGTAATGTCCTGCTCCCAGTGGAGTAAAAGTAGGAAGTAGTGCATAAATATTCTGGAGTCATTTTCAATGAAACAGGTTGAGAAGGAAGTGATCAAGGACCTATCTCAGACTTCTTCAGAAGTTTCTGGATATCACCACAGATACTCCTGAGAGAAGCTTTTATGTAGTTTTTGAGCCAGGAGATTTCTGTAATCCAGCAGAATCTCTCTTCAGCTAGTTTTAAACCTTGACTTTGATATTTTGTGCTATTTTAAGGTACCAATAGAGTTTCGTTTATTAGGTTGGGAAAGAAAATCTTACGTACTACTGCGTATTAGGGGTACATTCCACAAAGTTTATCAATTCTTCCTTTATTTATCTTGTTCCTCTAGAAGAAATGTATGAAATTAAAATAAAGGACCAGCCTGTATAACACTATTTCAGGAACCTCAAACCTGCAGCCCAGGTACACGAGCTCCAATCTTTACTCTGTCAGTAAACTACTAGCCATGCAAATTTTGGGGAACATTGACCTGTCTCCTTCATGAGATTGTCATAAGGAATATATTAGATGATACGTAGAAGTAGGTTGACAAAATATAATATGCAACGTAAAAGTAAGGTGTTATATCTAAAGAAGTTACTAAAATAAGAAAAACACAAAGCCTTTGAAAAAGAACTCACGAGACTGCTTTTTGCTTAGAATTACTTATTTTCTCTAAATACTTTAAAAGACCTTTGGAACAGAGAAGAGTCTCTGAATTTTAAGTGCTTCTTTTAAAAGTATAAAAGCTTCCTCTGGCGCCACGTGATGTTTGGATGATATGTATAAGTAAATCTATCCACTAGGTCTTAGATGGCATTTTTGATTTGTTGGCATAAATGTCCAAACCACAATTAGAGTTCAAGCTATTCTCTAGATAATTTGATCAATGATTTCTGAAAACTGTTTAGAAGAAAGATATGATATAGCCAAAACATCAACTGACTGGCTGGCTAACAGGCGAGCCTCATCAATGGAGGGAGCCTAATTGGATAACTTGGGCTCAAAGTGAACATGAAGAGGCAGACTCTTATTTATTTTTCTGTGCTTAGAGGTTAGTTCATACATCTCAGTCTTTCACATCACTGGAGTAACTCACAAGGGAATAAGGTTCTTATCCAGGGACAGAGGACTTGGTGCATGCAGCACACCAGAATCATTTAAGTCGTACAGTTAATTCATTGTCTCCTTCTATTTCATATGGTAATCTTTAACTCTATTATCAGAAATCCACCATCAGAAAAAGCACCCTTTATTCTGCATTGTTGTGTTCTTATATTCTTACTACTACCGAGTGTACCATATTTTCAAAAATTAAAAAAAAATTTTTTAACTTTTTTTTTGGTCTAAATATTGGAGACCAATTCATTCAGGTCGTATAGGGTGTATGAATTTTCTAAAAGAAGATTTATTTTCTTCGAATGGTTTTTTGCAGGCTGGCCAAGAAAATGTATACATAATCTACCAAGTCACATTACAAATCATTTGATTACTGGTGGCTGGTCCGTGGAGCAATGAAAATGCAGCTTAAAAAAATTAAATGCTGAGCTGGTAGCACCACGACACCAGGCAAATACATATAAACATGAATCTTCTGATTTTACCGCAAAGAGACTTCTTTATTTATTTATCTTATTTATTTCCAGCTTCTAACACCGTATCTGATCATAGTAGCCATTCAATAAATATTTGTTTAACATATTTTGGTAAAATAAAAAAAAAAATCCAGAGAAAATAGCTAGACCTGAGTGTGGATTGAAGTAAATTTTCTTTTTTGCTATGTTTTTTTTTTCTTTCTAGAAGCCAGGACTGGTTTCCATAGGCTAGCTCACACCAACACTTCCCTTACAACAAACTTCCAAGCAACTGTAAGTCTCCTTAAAATGTTGCAAAGAGAAACCAACTGCTCACAGCAGTTAGAAAGCGTTTTGATAAGACAGACCACAGCTTTTCGAGAAGGATATGAAGTAACTTGAGCCATGCACGATAGGCTCTTGCCCTCAACCACGCTGCATAGAACTGCTCCTTACAACACTATTTTCAGGCATGAACAAGCACCAAGGAGGAACAAATTAAACACATGACCATTTGCTAAGTGAGTTATTTTTATATTCTGATAGTGTTTGTATAATAGACACTTTATAATATCCTCTAACTTCACCATAAGCACTGGAAAATACATCCTTAAGTGTTTCTTTCGCTAGACAAAATGTCAAATTGAGCCTAAGAATCCACACTGATCGTGGGATTAATTCATCTGACTCTATAAATTCCTTAATTTTCTTCCCATCTCCCCACAAAGTCCTATAAACCAAGAATAAATTTGAACTTGAAGATCATTATAAATTTAGAGGACGTGGTAGAGACAAATGAAAAATTTGAATTGAAATTAAAACACAGACACAAGCTCTGGAAAGCGTTGTTTCTGTTTTTGATTTAAGTAGATGAGTGGTACGTTGTGAGGCCAGGAAGGGAACTGGGTAAGCACAGTCATCCTGATCCAGGTTACAAGCAGAACCTGGAGAGGTGAGAAGCCTTTGGCCAGACAGGTGTGGACAGGAACCATCCAGAGGAAGGATCTTCCAAGCTTTGAAAATGCTGGTGCAAGTAGAAAAGAGTTCAAAAAACAACTGAGATGGAAAGATCAAAGATGATGGGTCTGAGAGAGATATGAGGAGGATGTGAAAGAGAATGAGATAGCTCCCCTGGGAGAAAATAGATGAGAAAAGTAGAGGAAAATCAAAGATAAATGTGTCCATTCCAAAGAGAAATTCCTGGGACCAAAGACAATGATCTTACCTGCCACAGAGCCAGTAGTGGCCTAAAATCCTCCTACCATATCTTTGAATTCCCAAGGGTTTACTTTCTCATGACTCTTTGACACTAGCTCCTGCATCTATTCATGTCGTGTTTATCTCCCCCATGTCAACCTAAACCAGAACCTTCAGTATCAAATATCATCATCAATTTTCATAAAAATAACACACACCCCAAACATTTCTGAGTTTAGTAGAAATCTGCTGATGATATTAACCATCAGGGATGACTAATAGAAGAACGAATGAAGAGCTAGAGATGCACATGACATTACATTCTGCCATTTAACTGGCTTCCACCTATGTTCCTATCTTCTCTTTCTATTCAGCAGCGAAACACAAGGTCCATACTCCTGTCTCACTCAGAGCAACTTACCAATGCCTCTGAAACCTTTGTACCAACAAGGATTAAGCCTCTGGGTGTTGGAGGAAGGGGGAGAAAGTTGTAAAGGCCTACTTTCTAACAATAATCATCAATGCTTTCTTCCATAAAAAGTAGAATGGCACGAATAACATTTTCACTTCATTGCACATATCAAACAATTTTTAGAGATATTATGCAGTCACTAAGATCTTATTTTCAGAGGATATTTATGAATATAAAATGCTTACTATATGATAAGTGGGACATAAGGTTATATATCTACCTAGCATATAGCATAAATATTTTTATAAAAGTCATATATTTATCTTCTTAAAAATGACTTCGGAAAAATGTACTAAAATATTCAAGTATCTCTGAATAGTGGGATTATGAGTGATTATAACTTTCTCCTTTATAGTCTTCTATAAATATTTTATCATAAAGAGGAATTACTTTTTAAATCAGAAAAGAAACCATAACTCTTATTTTTAAAGATGTCTTAGGGTCATACTCAGTAAAATCCCTTTTTCAAAGTGATATCTGGTTAGTTCAAGTTACAGAAAGCAGGTGAGGACATTGCGAGTCTCCTTGTAAGTGAGAAATACATACTTCACTTGTCCTTGAAACCCAAGCAATTTGCTTCTTTGAGACACTACGAATTTGATTTATTCTTGGGGAACTCAATCCTTTTCAGAATTTAAGTCACACTCTTATGAAATTAATACATTAGGTTAAAGGAAAGAGAGAAAGAGAAATTATAAAAATAATATATGAACTAGAGATACAGTAGCTTATATTTTTTAAAGTATTTCTTTCAATAAAAAAATTTCGTTATGAAGGATTTAACCATATTATTTAGTTTGCGGACTTGGCAATGATCTTCTGAAGTTAGGCATCTGAGGGTGGCCTTTCTAAAAAGTTGCTTTTTAAATACATGCTGTATTGTGATGGTCTTATGTTTATGCTTCTTAGTCTCTTGAAATTATTTCACAAGTATTGATGACACAAGGCATCAACCACAACTTCTCTTCCTCTCTCTGAAATGGAGATCCAACATACTCTGCTAAATCCCTGGCTAAGATGTAAGTGACTAATTGGCAATCTTGAATTTTTAAAATAAACATATTTAGGATATAATACTGCCATTGATTCATTTATTCACATATTCAACAAATATACACGAATCTAATATATGCCAGGCACTGTGTTAGGCTCTGACAATAATGAGATGAATACGATAAGTCCCTGCCCTTAAGCACTTCATATTCTATGGGAGACACTCAAGACACTGGTAGGAAACCAAAGATATACAGTCGCTTGTTTGCCTTGAGCCCTATAATTACAATTAATGCTTACTTTTCTCCTCTGAAAAAATAGTTACCACTTTGAAGGAATTGTGTCCAATTTCTTTGTTTCTTTCTGTCTGTCTGTCCTTCCTTTCTCCCTTCGGATAAACTCTACCTGCACTGTGCCATATGGTAGCTGCTAGCCACATGTGGTTATTGAGCCCATGAAATGTGGCTAAGCCTCATTGAGATGTATGGTAAGTGTAAAATACACACTTCATTTCAAAGATTTGGTATAAAAAAGAAGAATGTAAAATATCTCATTGATAATTTTTTATACTCATTACACGTTGAAATGATAGTAATTTGTATATAGCAGGTTGAGGAAATGTTATTAAAATTAATTTCACCTGTTTTTTTGTTACTTATTTTAATGATGCTAGTTAAAAATTTTATATTATATGTGTGGCTTACATTATACTCTAGCACATGTGCATTGCACTAAATGCACCCAGTTTGTTACTCCAGGGGGAAAAATAGAGAAGCCTACCGCTTCTCGAAGCATATTTGCACAAAACATCATGACATATGCTGTAGTTTTAGTAGTCAGTTATGAGGGTCAGCCCACATAAAGACGCACGCACAGTTCAGCAAAAAAAGAATTGTGTGTGAGCGCTAATTGTTTTTGTGTATATTGTAATGATCACAAAATGCAGCAGAAAGCGGTAACTTACCTCTATCTTCTATCTTGGGGGGGTAGGGTAGGAAGGAAGCTGTTCTTTTCTACCTTGATAACTTGTTTCATATTATTGAAAACAAGGATTTTATTTATAAAACAAGTTTGTGTAAATACTACATAAACAGATCCATTGTTGTGGATCTATAATTTATACTTCTTAACAAGATTATTATATATTTCAAGTCCAAGCCCACATATGTCTAGACATGTCCTTATAGCAGGGAAGAGCTTCTTGTTATAAACCCAATGGCCGTGAAAACAGTAAGATTGAAATAGTACTCCTATTTTCCCCCTAAGAGTTGAATAAATCAAATTCCCTTCCTATTTGCTGTGTTTCAGAGTTAGTATTTGGAGTTTCTAAGTTAAATGTATGGAGCTCAATGGAATGTCACTAGAACTTTTTAAAGACTCATAGAACATTTAAAAAGACTTTTTTAGTAAGACAATTATTTGAATAACATATTCTTATTAAATGTATTCTTTAATTTTTGTAGAAGGAACAGCCAAAATTTTAAATTCAAGTTTAGTTTAAAAAAACATTGTATAGGACTTATATTGCATTTTTCTCAACAATACAGCTTATGGTGTCTATTTACAATGCATCACATTATAAAATATCCCACATAACTTTTACAATGATCATTTTACAGTGATATGTCTGTAATATACAAAGGTGCTTCTCAAATAATTTTAAATATAATAAGAAACTTTGAGCAAACACTCCTAAGTATATTTTACCAGAATCCACTCATTATAAGTCTCACCTAAAATTACTTTGAAATAAACCATAATAGCATGCAATATAATACACAGCATATCTAGAATGTATAAAAGATACATTTAAAAGAAAAAATACATGAGTACTTTTTTGTCTGATGGAATCATTGCTCTTAATACGAAATCACAATAAATAAATTGGTCTTTGTTTTTATAACAGATCCTCTTATCTTTCTCTCTTGAGAAGTCCACAACTTCTAAAATTCTCATTTCTGTGATTTGGCCATTGAAAGTTTGCATAAAATATTACTTTCATTTGTATAAACACTCAACAGAATAACAACACTGTATTCATTTTTTCATGCATTAAATTTTTACTAAGCATCTACTAAGTGCCAGACACTCTGATAAGTGAAAAATTAAGATCCTTGTCCTCACAAAACTCAGAGAGGGGAATTAGACGTTTCAGAAATAATCTCACCAATAAAATCGTAGCTACACTCTATGAGGAGTGCAATGAAAGAGAAGCATGGGTTTTCTGAGAAAATTTACTGGGGTTCACTTAGGTTAGGGAAGTTAAGAAAGGGCTCTCTGAGGTAGTAACCAGTTTTGACAGGAAGAAGAGTAGGGCTTAGCAGGTGAAGTGCTGGAGGAGGAGTGTTCTAGGCAGAAGGAACAGTTATAGGCAAAGGCAAATGGTGCAAAAGAACTCCATGCATCTGAGGTATGGAAACACAGCAGGGTAGCAGAAGCTTCCTGAGCCAGGGGGCTGATGGGAGATGAGGCCCGTGAGATTGACAGAGGTCAGAAGACTCCTTGCCTTGTGGGTCCTTTACAGAGAAATTGAATGACACCCCGCCCCCCACCCCAGCCACAATCTGAATGGAGCCTGAAGATTAGAGAGTAGCGATGTTAATTTCCTGGTTTTGATGTTTGCATTCTGGTTGCGTGAAAGAATGTCCTTGTTTGTGAGAAATACACACTGAAGTATTCAGGGTTGAGGAGGCATCGTATGGACAGCCTACACTAATAGTTCAGGGAAGAAGAAAGTTCTTTGTGTAGTATTTGCAAATATTCAGTAAGCTTGCAATTGTTCCAATAAGGAAAAAAGAAACAAAACCAAATAGTGAAAGTTCCTTTCTCCTAATCCTCTCCTAGTTTTCCATTCCATTTTTGTTTCTTTAAAACAAAAAGACATATCTGAATGGAACAATTTTAAAGTATTCGAGGAAATATAATTTGTGGGACAATTTGTTGTCCTTCTTAGATACAGATTCTTGGAGTTTGTTTCTCATTTGGCCAGAAATGAGGTCTTAGGAAGCAGCTGTTTTTAATGTAGCCCTCTACCTGGCCACAGATAGACTGTACTATGTGGGCTGGGGGTTTGGGATGGAGAAAGGCAGAAATAGGTTCTGCGTGGATGCTGGATGGACGGCACCCAGCTTCGGCCCTGACGTTCAGTCCTCCCCTGGCTCTAGGACCGTCGAGGCATTATCAGGCCTGCAAATGGAGGCCCCCACACCAAATGTTGGAATATTTAAAAATTATGCACCAAGCTAATAAACTATTAAAATATATTTTATCCTCCAATCTACAATATACCTTAACAGCCATCTAGAACATGAATTTAAAAATTTATAAATAAAAATTCCGAATTCCAAATTCTTAGAATTCCTCCCTGGACTGTGTAGTTCAAGCGAGAGCGACCCACTCCCCTTCTCCTCCCACGTCAGGTTCCTGCCCACATGCAATACTGTCCCTTACACAGATGTGGACATCTCCACAAAGAGCTGCTCCCTCTGCCCCGCACTGTGGGTCTGGGATTAAACTATAGGTTTTCCCTCAGTATCTCAGTGATTCTCTTGGGCTTTCCAGCCTGTGATTTTTTTTGGTATAACATTCCAGGACTTTTGCTAAACATAAACATTCACATCTAATACTTGCTAAACATTATATGTTTGCCAAACACCTACCGTATTGTTTACATAGGTTTTTATTTCCTTTTCTTTTTACATAATATAAATAATAACGTATGTACCTATCTTCAGTTTGTTTTGTTGCCTTAGAGTAAGTCTTGGAGAGCTATCCAAATTTATCTATGATTTTGCCTTAAAAACTCATAGCTATCATTGTGTATGTGAGATTGACTGTAGAGACAGTGGCCAGATCGTACATAAAACGGACCTCTGACCCACAGTCTACAGCAACCAGCTCAGAAAAGCAACCCATTAGCTACAGTAACCAGCCCAGGAAGCCAGCCTGCTGTCTATAAGTCAGACTTGTAGGAACTCAGACCACTATCTCCAGCAACTGGCCCAGAAAGCCAAACAATAATCCCTATAGCAATCAGCCCCAAATGACCAGAACTGATTAATAACAGAGAGCTCCCTAACTTTCGTCCTGGCTTCCAACTTTGGACCAACCAGAGAAAGCCAAATATGCATCCCAACCAATCAGACAGGATGCCAGTTTCTATTAGCCCTCCTACAGCTTCCCCACACCAACAGCCTCCAGTCAGGGCACACCTGAAGTCTTTCTTTTATTCAGTATAAAGCTTTCCAGCTCCTCTGCAAACACAAGTAATGGTGGCTGACTCCTTTGCTCTAACAAGCTCTGAATAAATAACCTTCGCTTGTTCTCATTTGGCTAGACTTTATTTCCACATGCAGCAGGCAATGATAATTTTCATGCTTAAGATCATTTATTGTAGTGAAGCCATTGGCAAATTTAACTGTAACATATGTTTGGTTAATACGTATTGCTTTCTAATTTACTAAATTAAGTAAATGATTTAATAAATAATTATTTATTATTTTATCATTAAAAGTTCCATTGGACTTGTTTCCTTTACAGAACTAGCAGTGGCTCTAGTAAAAAATATTCACAAGGTTTTATTCTTAAGGAAAATATTCACGAGGTTTTATTCATTTCCAGAGTTAGCGGTAAAAGCAAACTTTTCCATAGTAATTTGTACAGTAAATGATAGGTTCTTTGAGTTTGGCACGTAAGGATGAGTCATCACCAAAGGGTGTTCTTTATGGTGAAAAACAATGATCTTATCTGTAAAGACTTTTTACATAATTTGCTTAACAAAAGGATGTTAAATCTGAAAATTTATTGATTTTCTTACTGCAAAGCATTCAGTAAGGGACAGAAAAAAGGCATGATACTTAGAGCCGTAGAATTCTAAATCAACATAGGTTGAAAAGTGATAGGAGTCCCCAGATACATTCAGTCCTTACAGGAAGCTGTTTTTGAGGTCTGTGACCTGAAGACATTTTTAAATTCAAGCCATGAATCATAAGAAGTCATTTTGAAGACAGATAAAGTAACTGGTAAATTCCAATTCCAGTGTTTTCTGTTTTCTGTAGATAGTGGTAAAGCCGTTTCCCAATTGCTGCCATGTATCTCTCTCTCCTTCCTTGAGTACACATCTTCCTCCAGCCTTCCAAATCGCTCCCAAATTAGCTTCTTCAGCCTCTTCCTTTTCCCATTATACCAGGAATTTCTCAAAGTGTAGACGTGGGCTAGCTCCATCAGAATCATAAAAGGGTGCCTGTAAAAATGCAGATCCCTGAACCCCATCCCAGACCTTCTGAATTGAAATCTCAAGGAGTGGAGCCACAAGAATGTGTGTTTTCAGAAGCGCTCCAGATGATTCGTGTGCACATCTGAAGTTGAGAATTGCTATTTAAAGCAATTCTCTACTTCAGAAATCTCATCAAATCTCTTGGATTCACAGATGGCCTAACTTGCTAATGACAATATAATCTATATTTTTAACTTTAGCTTCTCTTTTGAATTCAACTGATTTCTCTAACTTCTGATAAGAAATATTTGTTAGATGACTCACTGTCAATCCACAGCTCAGGAAAAATAAAACCAAATTTCTCACGTTTGCCCCAAAAGAAGCTCCTCCCCTTTCTTCTATCAGAGGTAACATCAGTCTCCTAGCTACCAACTATTTAAAAATACAAAGGTATCATTTTTGACCTTTGCCTCCACAGTGACATCCAATTGGTCACTAATCAATCGTGTGGCTTCTTCCTTCATTAAGAATCTGGCTGAAGCCAAATCCATCTTTAAGTCAGAAACTACTGCCTGAGAACCTTCCACGTGCAGGAAATACTGATTTGAAGATTAATCAGACCTGATTTTTACTTTGAGAAACTTACCGTCTAACTAGCATGCGAGTCCAATAAATAAATAATCCTCTGTGCTAAGTGCTATGATATAAACCTGTCAGAAGTGCTGAGAATACACAGGTAATGAACCAATTAATGATTCCTGTGGGGTCTGTGAAAGGCACAGGCAGCAGGCAACAGAGAGCTGGTATTTTCTGAAGGGTGAGTAGTTCACCAGGCAGAGAGTGAGGAAAGGACACTAAAGAGAGAAAACAACAGGGGCAAGAACACGGGGATGTAAAAGTGGGTTGGATAGAATAAGTCTTTGCCTGGTGTGTGCTGGTGAGTGATTGTGGTGAAACCAAAACGGGGGGCTATGCCCAAGTTATTGAATGTCTTACGTGACATGCCAAATGGTTTGGACTTGTTCTATAAGCATTGAGAGTCACCAAAGGGTTTGGTTTTCTTTTTTCTTTTTAATTAAATTACTATATTTATGAAAAATATGTATGTAGGATTTTAAAATTCAATTATTACAAGCCTTAAAATAAAATCAGTATGTTCTCTGTTCCATCTCTCCCCATCCTCAAGTCCTGCTCCCGTCAGGCATCCACTTTCCATATTTAAAGCTGTTATTTTTATTTCAAAATAATATGGAGCATTGAAGAAATTTCATTGTGAAATTAACAAATATCAGTATCATTAAGTCTTTTCTTCCAGCCGATCTCTTCTGCAAAGAGGAATTCTCTGGTTTCCTGCCCAAGGGCACAAGGCTGGTGGTCAAGTGGAGGAAGTGGACCCAGGCTCCACTCTTAGTTATACAGATTGTGATCCATTAACCTACGTTCTAAGCACTCTGCTTTTCCCTGGACAGCAGTCTTTGATGCTTAATATGTCCAGGAGACTTCCTTTGATCTGAAGTTACATCAATTATTTACTATCAAATAAATCATTACATTAATTTAAGCCTTCTACTTTGAAGAGCTCAAGAACCTAATGTCTATATAGCAACGGCACCTGGTTTCTGATAGAAACTATCAGACAGATGAGGAAACGGAACAGAGCTGAAGATCGGGTAGAAGTTGGTAAATGCTGAAGTCTTCTAATGCAGAAGTCAGTAATCTACAGTCTGTGACCCAAATCCAGTCTACCACTCATTTTTGTACAGCACACAAGCTGAGTGGTTTATACTTTTTAGTGGTTTAAAAAAATCCAAAGATGAATACTATTTCACCATGCATGAAAATTATATGAAATTATAATTTTAGTGTCCATAAATATAGCTTTGTTGGAATCTTATCAGGCTCAGTTTTTACATATTGTCTACAGCTGCTTTCGTGCTATAAGTGTGTAATTGAGTAGTTGTGACAAAAACTGCGTGGCTTACAAAGCCTAAGATACTTACTCTGACTCTCCTTACAGAAAAAGTTCACTGACGCTTGTTCTAAAGCAATTAGCTGGGGCAATGCAAAGAGCATCAGGCAAGAGGATTAAGTCCAGGAAGTCTGGCCAAAGGAAATTGTCAGATCCCTAGTAGAGGAATTGGGAGGAAAGAAATTAATGTTTTCTGACCCCAGGACTTTCTTCAAAATCCTTTCTAAGAGTCGTCATTCTTCTGGTTAACATCAGGCCATAGAGCATTAATCCTCAGCAGGCTTAAATATTAATACTTCCCTATGCAACTTTCCATTTCACCTTCCTATTTCACCCTCTCCTACATCATTATTACATGTACCACTTACCAATATATCTTTAATTATCTGCACAGGTACACGTACGTGATCTCTTCCTCAAATAAATTGTAAGCTCCTGATGGTTTAAGAAGAGAGAGAGAGAGAATGCCTTACGCTCCCTTGTATTCTTGTATTTCCAAGACCTAGAACAATATCCTTATCCCAGGTGCTCACGAACGCTGAAGATGATGATAATCCACAGGGCATTATCTGCACTTCTCTTTCTCAGAGAAATGAAAATAAATCCCTACAAAAATATATTTCCATATTCTAAGAATTCCAAGATAGACTTTGATGAAGTTGAGCCTAATAGATAGATAGTACAGTCTGGGAGTTTGGAAAGTACCCAATAAGGCACATGCTCTTTGGTTGAACGGTTAACAAAAATGGAACTTTAGAACTCTCTTGATTTCCTTCTCCCCAGGGTTCCACCCCCACCCTGAATACACACACACACACACACACACACACACACGCACAGACACACACACCTCAGTCATTCCCTCCTGGCATATTCAGAATCAGAAGAGAAACTTTTTTACTGAAGTATAACTGACATATTAGTTTCAGGTGTAGAACATAATGATTCGATATTTGTATATATTGAGAAATGATCGCCACAATAAGTCTCACTACCATCAATCACCATATAAAGTTACAAAAATTTTGTCACTTGTGAAGAAAACTTTCAAGATCTCTTTAGCGACTTTCAAAGATGTAGTACAGTATTACTGACTATAGTCATCCTGCTGTACATTATATCCTCGTGACTTATTTATTTTATAGCTGGAAGTTTGTACCAGAGGAGAAACTTTTTGATAGCGAAATAAAAGTAGAGAAGAGCTTTCAGATGAGCATGTGCTAAGCCACACATTGAAAAGAAAACAAAATCCAAAAATACTTCTAGCCAATGTAGCTTGTATCTCTAAATATCACCCAGGATTCTGGGGAAAGAGTGAACTGTAGTTTTTCGTTTAATTCAATAAGACACTCATTTGGCCAGAGTTAACCTTTTCCCTCTTGTGTCTTCATTGTGACTTAGTTGATACAAATTGCTTTCATTAGGGCATTAACGGGCTTCTGGCTGGTAGCGTCAAATGGAACCTGTTGCAGTACCTCAGCATACAAGTGGTTGAGAGGCAAACTGTGGTTTAACATTAGGAAATAAAGGTGACAGGCTTATAAATAATGACGTAAAAAAAAAATTTGTCTGAATGGAAATTCTAGAACCTTAAGAGATCTAAACAGAATCATAGATTACACACCTTTTTAGTCTAAGATGAAAGAATTGAAGATATTCTCCACTCTTACTCACTGACATCATCTATGTATTGTTTGAAGGAAGTCCTGGTAGATTTGACTTTAAAACATTTCTCTAACATGACTGAGTAAGGGTAAAGTTGGAAGAAAAATAAAAGAAGCATGCAGCATGCGCTGAAGTGTTTGCCAAGTAGAACGCAACAGAACACCAGTGGTTCTTGCGG
This sequence comes from Equus quagga, assembly GCF_021613505.1. NCBI lineage: Eukaryota > Metazoa > Chordata > Mammalia > Perissodactyla > Equidae > Equus > Equus quagga. Next base: position 19,081,800 of record NC_060274.1, on the reverse strand, counting down.
CAGACTTTGAGGAATGAGAAGAGGGGGAAAACAAGCTGGCAATTTTTCACAAAGAATAATACTGAGTACTTTAGAGTCTCATCCTCCCTTCCCCTACAGCGCCAGGCCGCTGACGATGCAGAGATGTTCCGTTACTAGGGAACAGTTCCCCTAGCTTGGGTCACAAACAACTCAGAAGACAATACATATCTAAGATGTTTGCTACTTTGCTAGTAATTTTGGAACTCAAATGTGAGGAAGTATTTCTTCAGTAACATCACTAACCCCATTCAAACCACAAAATATAACAATGAGCACATTGAGCATCCTCTGTCTCCATGAATATCCTTTATTCCAACCATGTCCCAGGTTGCAAATTACATTAATGAAGCTGAGAACCTATCTGGCATGTTGTAGGCACTAGGTAAATATCTTCCAAAAGAATGGATGAATGAACCAATAACTAACTAACTGGCGGTTTGGGTGTATGGCTGCACGAATCCTGACAGCGCAGATAAAACAAAGCAGAAAGGAGTTTGTATGTATCAAGGATAAAGGCAAACATTTTACAGACATGGTCTAAAGCCGATTTGGTACGTGAGAGTTCTCGGTGAACACATTTCTAAACATGATAAAAATAGCAGCACATTAGAGAAACACATTTGTTCATTTCTTATCTAGCAGACATTACCAAATTAGTGTCTGTTCTTGTGGTTACTCTGATAGAGCCTGGAGAATCAATGATTTCATCCTTGGAGAGAAGGGGTTTGCAATATTGCTGTGGAATCTTTCTTCTGTTCATTCTGCTAACATTTTGATTTTCTCTAGAATAGTGCACATTGACCACGGCATGGAACTATTTCTTTTTGTCATTTCATAGTGCGAATACTACCTAGAATTTGGAAAATATGCCATTCTACATGAAAGTTGAGGAACTTGTTTCAGGGCACAGAGAAAATTAGGGAAGGGTCGGAATTACGTATCCCAAGGTTTTCATCTCTCTTAGTTTTTTTCTCCAAATAATGCTCTTGCATTCATCCTTTAATTCCTCATAGATAAGCTCCAGGAATAAACATCCTTCTAACCTAAAAGCCACCTTCCTGAGGTTCCCTTTTTCAAGCTTCAATAATTATTTTGTTTCTAAACTCCTTGACAAACAATGTTTTCGTTTCAAGTGTCACAAAATCAAATGTCTACAAGAGCTAGGCAAGTAAAATACACCAATGAAGTGGTCTGGGTACCAACGGTAAGTGAGCAGGAGCCCCAGTTTCTGGGGTACACAGATGATGAGGATTGTGGGAAACTGAAGATATGAGCTCAACGCAGAGAGTCCAATTTTCTGAGGGAGAGCAGAAATTCAGATTTGTACGTAAGGTTTTTATATTTCATTGTTTTTATTTCGGTAACTAATTAAAATGTAAAACGCTGATCAGGCCAAAACCACAGACCAAACCAAGCATGTTTGTGGGCTGCGTCTAGCCAGAGGGACGGCTCACTTCCTTTTTATACTGCCAGACCAAGCTGCTGGGGGGATTTCTCTCTGTTTGGATTGGCTTCTAATGTATCAGTAATCAGGCGTATCAAAGAAAGTCCAGGAATGTTTCCAGCAATGCCAACATAGATGGAGCTGTACAGCCTCCCAGGACGGCTACTCAACAGGACAATGAATTTGAAGTTGAGACGTAGTGTTGTATACTAGTTAAGAGCATGAGCTCTGGAACTTGTTCGCCTGGGTTTGAATTCTGGCTCTTTTGCTTACCAGCTATGTAACCTTGGCCAAGGGGTATAATTTCTTCATGGCTCAGTTTCACCTCTGTAAAATGGAGATCATGACAGTTACATGAATATATGTACACACACACACATACAGTACTTAAAATCTAAGTTTGTGCTATCTAATTATTTGCTATTATTATTCACAAATCATAGCATTGGTTGAAAACTAACAAACTTTTATACGTCTATCTCACAGTAGACAGCTACAGACACCATAAGTGGCCTAAAAAAACTTTCTTTTTCAGACAGAACAGGAGGGAGAATCAGGCTCCTTGTGGTAAATTCCCACTATTTTGTCCTTAGCACCAGATGCCATCACTTCTTAGAAATGTCATAATTGCATATTTCAATGAGAGGAGTATATACAGCAAGTTTTTGAAATACTGAAAATACTAGCAGTTAATAGTCTGTCAAGCTCTGTTTTCATTTTTCCCTTTTTGGGAGGTCATCCATTTTAAAGTCAGGGACATTCTGTTCCAGAGTTGGAAGGTAGAAAAATCAAAGGACCTTTACTTCCCTCTTTTATGGGTTAGTGAAGCATGAAACTTACTGAGAGATGCTTGAGCTAGATATAAGCTGCCATGCCATTTCTTTCAAGTTTGTTCTCACTGTAAATGATTCTGGAGATCTTTGTGTTTTTGAAAGTTACCCCCAATGTTTTTGGAATGTGTAGAAACAGAGAAAACAGAAGGTCACATGACATTTTATCTGTTTTACTGATATAATCATATGCTCATGAATAGTAAATGATGACGCAAAATTCATTTGCTGTGGCACAAGCATATCTGCACACCAATGAAATTCAAAATACAATCTGCCCTTTAAAGATTCCATAACTTTCTTTTTTTTTTCTATATTCCTACAAATAAATAAAATAGTCAGGCCCACCATGCTTTCATTCTACCAAATTCTCCCTTCTCAAGGTAGGAGAAGACAATCATGAACTCTCAAAAATAATGCTGGTTGAATTTATTAAGATTGAGAAGAACATCTACTTCCACTCCGATCTTATCCAGTGCTGCTAGGCAGCTGCCTTATGCTCGTCTGAAACCCAACCCAGGAGCCAAGAGGAGCAGAAGTGCAGAGGCACAGAGCCACATAGGCTGGGAAGGCACATTCAAAATAATGGGTCCACATACCGCCCTCCATTTAACAATGAAGACCAAAGCTCAAAGAGAGAAGCAAACATGTAACTGGATACAGAGGGGTACCCGGTACACAGGGGCTGAAGCCAAACCTAGTAACGTCTATTGATTAAAATATTTTTTTCTGTGTGTCACCCCAGACCTACTGGATGGGGAGGGAATTTAGAACTTGGGTATGTGTAGTTTTAACACACAACTCAGGGGATTGTTATAAACAATAACCCTGATGTCTAGGATCTATTATGTACGTTAATACAAGTGAAACTATCGGAATAGGGAAAACCATCCTGCTTAATTTATTCAAAAATTGATATACTCTAAAATCTCAGACTTGCGTGGTTAATCTGCTATAAATTGCTTGATAAATTCTAACTGTGCTGTCACATACGTGCATTTGGTGATTTTTCATAGTCACTTTCTCATCTGGCTTTGGATCCTGAGAAGTGACCCAAGAACGAATCTTATCAAAAGTCAGTGAAAGCACTCAGCTGATATTAGATGTAAGGAGCTGCGTTTTGCTGCATTTAGAAGTACAGCTGGCATTTAATCCTGTCGTGTTTCTGAAGAGATTGTCCATAAAGGCTAGGGCATTTCAAATCCAAAGAATGACATAGGAGCTATCATCTGAAGATGAGTTATTTGTATCACACCACTTTTCCTTTTATTTATTCTTTAATCTAAAGAGAAAAATCATATTTCAAATGAAACATTAATATAGGCTAGATTTTAAATTGTATATCAAATTTAGAAACATGACTACTTCTAAAACGCATTCAGCCAGGAAATGGCATTTCGAATATAGGATAAACTTCTAGAATTCTAATTTGCTTGGCTCTCTTCCTTGTCCTGCAGACACTATTCCCCATCAGCATTGTTCAGTACAAACCTGGCACTCTGTGCTACGTGGGTAAATTCCAGCTTTTTTTGAGATTCTGTTTTAAGACAAAAAAAAGAAAACCCGTTTTAATTTAAAGCAGTAATGATTGGTAAATCCCCAAGGATTCATGCCCAATGTTTCATTACGAAGGAGCTATTTCTCCTTGTTTTCCGAAAGTGAATACAATATTACATTGTCGCGGGATTATTATTATGGTGAAGTATCTCTGCGTATTACATTTCTAGTATGTATAGTTTGTTACTATTGTTACATTAAACTGGAATTGTTTTCTTAATGATAGCTACTCCTTTTAGTCAACTAGTTACCCTTCATTTTACTATGCAGGACATTTACATCTTATAGGAAATTATGAATGTATTCAGAACAATAGTAAAAATTAAGTTAACGATAATTTAGAACGATGAAGAAAGTTAAAATTATCCTTTGAACTCTTGTCACCAGTCCATTTAAGATAATGAATATCTAAAGGAGTTTTCATTATACACAAAGTTTTCATTACTTTTTCCATACATTTCAAGTACACTGTTAGATAAAGCTATAACCATGTAATATTATCATGCATACTATTCACCATTATATTAGAACATTGGTTGGGTTTTAATGATAATTTTCTGCAAATATTTGTGAAAAGACATTAATAAACTAGGAAAGTCTGGTTAAATGTTTCCTAACTTTGTACTAGATTGGTTCTACAGTGGTTCATCAAAACATTGGTTAAAAACATTTGTATCTAAAATTTTGGGGGGAAAGGAGGGGTGGAGAAATGTTATCTGATTGGTTGACATTTAACATGAATTAATGACCAATAACAATCCATCTCGCAGGAGACAAATGCAAGGAGCCAGATCCTTCTATATCTCGAGTGTTACAGGAACGTAAAGAGATGACTTGCTGTGAAACTCTACACCTGGGACCACATTTCTACACCTGGTCAGCTTCACACTTGTTATCAGTAATCTCTTTCTCCCATGTCTATTCTGGGTCAAAGATCAGAGCTAAATTTTACTTCTACACTTAACATTCTTCGGGCACTTATTTTGTGCCAGGAGATGTGCTAAATTCTATATAATCCCATTATATATATAATTATCCCATTTACAGTTGAGAAAACTAAGAACCTGTGCTCTTGATAACTGTAGCACATAATTGGAAGCATCTTTCATTCTTTTTTTTTTTTGTAAATATTTTGATTTATTATCCTTTTACATTGAGTTGCAATTCTTTTTCTTTTGCTAACAATATTACCTAGGTGCATAAACATGGATGTATGCTGCCATATTGTAGATAAATAATTTAATATGTCTCTCTTAGGTTCCAAATATAGATATTTGTGTCTTTCTTGGAATGGGAAGCATTCTTTCTTATGTAGATAAAACTGGTGACTAGTAGCGTAATATCTTTGGACCGAGAAATCAACTCCAGTCAATCCTAGCCAATATTCTACTGCAGAATATTATGAGGCCTTGTGATATATACGCCCTTAACATTTTCAAAGTGAACATTTGATCATCACATCTCCAAGGTAAGCAAGAAAGAGATTATGATCCTTACTTTAGAGATGAGTTCACTGAACGGAGGGGAATTCCAGTCAACTGACTTAGCCAAGATTATATAGTCAAATAATGGCAGAGCTTTGTCTAGAAATTTGGCCTTCTGATGACTCATTGAATATTTTTCTAGTAGAATGCCCCTCAAATAACACTTAACTTTCTGGTCATTCAGTTTTTATATCTCTCAACTTTTATGAATTTGTTCATTTTTCTGGAAATAAACAACTCTATATGGAATGCAAAATGGAGCTGAAAGAAAAAAGAGATGGAGGTAAAAAGCAAAGATGTAATAAGTTCCAAATCACATCATAAAAAAATCATAAAAAAATATTTCCTGGAATCTTAGGCTCGAGTCCTCAAAAAATGTCTAAGGCTGACCTTCAGCAGATTAATTCTTGAATTTATAATTTGTCTAATAACAACATTTGAAACACAGAACACTTTTGCAGCTACTTGCTTTTGTTATTCTATGCTGGCTGTAGAAAGAATCAATTTGTGTGTGACCACTAGTTTTTGGTTGTGAATCTGGACCAAATAACTATAAGAACATCTTGGTCTCAGTCAAAAATAACATACATTTCAGCTATATTTGAATTTCTCAAGATGAACGTGTATAAATGTAAGACCAGTAACACAGTTCTTATGGAGTTACCTTATTAATCAGTGCCATTTGGGTCTTTATTACTTATTATAAAGTCGTATAGTTAAAAAGCAAGTCAAAGTATTATTGGAATATGGTTCTTTTCTCTGTCATTTACAAAGATTTTTTGTAAATGTAGTTTACAGAGATTTTTGAACGAATGAATCCAAGCTCAAATTCATGAGACAGCTGCTCTCTTGCTCAGAGGGATGAATGGTCTCTGTTCCGTTTCTCTCCAACCATCAATTCAATTCTCTCTGAAGACCCACTTTCTCTGCTTATTCATTATCCCCGTTTTTCCATCTTCTGTCTGTGGTTTTGTATCTGTAGGCTTTTCTTCCCTTTTTCCTTTCTAAGGCTTGGACTCTGGTCCTAAATTTTCATGTTTTACAAATCCAGCACCATTTTAACCAGTCATAATTTTATCTTCATTCAAATTTTCAGTAGATGTAGCAAATTGACTCAGCCTAGTCTTTGGGCATGTTTCAATCAGATACGATAAACAACGTGAAGGCTCCTATATAAATAATGCCACTAAAGCCCACCAAGTGAGGATGGAAAGCCCACCAAGAAAGGAGTAGGGGCACGGCAAACACACAAAACATGTCTACTGTTGATAAACATTTATAGAACATTCTCTTAGTTGCCACAATAAAGGAAAACACGGGGTGTTGTGGACGCACAAAGAACACGCACTTGAATGAGACCAGAAAGCATCATGCAGAGGTAATATAGGAGCTGAGACTTGAAGGATGAATGAATAATAAGCTAGAGAGAGACAATGAAGTGGAGTGTTTAAAGCAACGGAATCAACATGTACAAAGATAAGAGGTATAAAAGAGTTTGGCATCTTGAGGGAACTGTAGGATCTCACTATAAATAAAGTACAGAGTTTGAAGGTTAGAACAACAAGAGATAAATCTGGAAAGTTCCATAGGGACCAGATTACAGAGTGTTAGCCAAGCTCACTAAGGGATGTGATTTTTATCCTAGAGGCAATATTAATCCTTTAAGGAATTATAAGAAGAGTTATGATATGAAAATGCTAATAATAGTATTAAAAGTAGCTAACTTTTTTGAGTAAGGCTATATTTCAGGAACCATGCTAAATGCTTGGCATGCATGATCTCGACTAATTCTCACAAAAAGTCGTGAGGTAGCATCCCTCACTTTTCAGATGGTCGTTGAGCTACTAAGCAATAGAACCAGCGCCAAGAATGAATTTGAGGCGAGCAAAATTAGAAACAGAAAAACCGGCTACCAAGTAGTGCACTAATTCCTGCCTGAGATTATTGGGATTGAATCTAAAGCAGTAGACAGAGGGTGGAGAAAACGGGTTGCATAGATGAGCAATAAAGGTGTCAGAACCCAGAAGTTGCTGTTCAGATTGGATATGGGCAAAAGGGAGAGGAAGTAGTCAATAATACTAACTCCAAGGGTTCTGCATTGGTCATCTGGAAAGACAATAATGTCTGAAAGGAGAAGTAAGGTTCAAGAGGAATATGTTAGATTTGAGGCATCTGTGAGATACAAAAGTAGAAGCACCTAGTGGGCAGTTGAATATATGAGTAAGGTGCTCAAGAGAGACACACAAAAAATGTAATCGCTCAAACCATTGGAAAGTATTTCTCACTCACATGAAATTCCAGGACAGGTATCTCGGGTTGGTGGGGGGCTCTCCCTCATGCGGTTATTCAGGAACCGAGGTTGATAGCAGCTTTTCCATGTTCAACATGTGGTTTCTCTAGTCTCTCTGCTGGGAAGAAAGAATGGAAGTATGAAGACAGAGATTTCCTCTTAATTGAGTGAGGAGGAACTTGCATATATCACTTCTAATCATGTTCCCTGTGCTAGAACAACCACGTGCCCATCCCTACTGTAATGGGCCTAGGAAATGCAATTCCTAGTTTAGATGACACAAAACAGCTAAGTTCTATAATTATGGAAGAAACAGCAGCTACAGGGTATAGTTGGAGGGTTAGAGCCATGAATGTGGATTAGATTACCTAGGAAGAATGCTTAAAGTGAGAAGAAAAGAAGGCCAAGGAGGGAAGTGACGTCCTAAGAGTCCTTTTCTGGCTATGTGACAGCCATCAGGGCGATCTCCTTGTCTTTTTGCAGATCTTGAGTCACATTTCTTATCTTGCCCCCCTCAACTTTCCTTTTAGCGTTTGATAACCTGACTCTTGATGGCCTCCTTCATAACATAAAATACTGTGGTAAGAAATGACCCCATTTCCAGCTACAATTCTGGGGTTATTGCCCCCCCAGCAACAGCATGCTGTAGTCTTGACCCTCTGCTTTCTCTGTGGGGGAGACCCTCCCAGTCTCATAGAAGGCATATTACAAAACCTTTGTACAACACATACTTTGTGGGGACAATTAATATATTAGCTAAACCAGGGTTAAAAGGGTTTGAAGAGAATAAACAATGGTCTAATACTAACCAGATAAAATTTCACAGGAATACAAGCATATAGTTTCCAACAATTGAATTCATAAGAAAAGTGGTAGGACACCTTGCTTGACAACAGTTAATATAAAAAGACCTCAAGTTTCATCTGCCCTCAAGATCCATATGCAGGAACATTGTGAAACAGCTGCTAAAAGAGGAACACAACCGAAGCCTTTATTGGCAGGTTTGGCACACACAACTAAAAATGTCGGCACAAGAAACATGTTACACTGAGCCCTTGGAAATGCCGTACCAGCATTTACAATTTTTGGTCACCCATGAATTCCTCCTCTCCCTTCCCCCCACACCCAATTAATATCAAGTCCCGTCTATTCTGCCTTTTAAATATTTTGTGACCCTTGTGGTACTGAATTGGAAATGAATCAGTATGAACTCATTATATTTAAATGTATACATTTATAAAAATATACATTTAAATATATAATTTATATGTGTATTTATATATGTATATATGTATACATATATATGTGTATGTATATAATCTGTATATGCATTATATACATATATGTTATATTTTTACATATAAAAATTATATGTTATATAATACACACAAATACATACATGAATTTACAGAAAGAGGTATAAATACATGTATCTGTGTGTGTATATTTCTTAGGTGTGTCAGATAAATAGGCCTAGAAGTAAAGCACCACGAGAGCCACAAGCATATTTGACATCCAGAGCTTTGTGTCTAAGTACTATTTTTCACTAAAAGGAACCAGGGATCCTTAGAGAAATGGTGGAGTCCAGGGTTGGGGCAAGGAAACTAAAACGAGCCTGGAACTTTTTGTTGTGCTAGAAAGTATGAAAGTGCTAAGATAGGGACACGTCAAAACAAGATGAGGATCCAGCTTAATGAAAGCAAGAAATAGTGGATGAAAGTTTGATGAGCAAGAAAATGTTTACATAGTTTCAGATTAATCACCACAAATTCCTTATTAATTATGAGAAGAAATAGTGACTTTATAGTAGATTAATTTAACAAACACAAATTTACTTGAGCTATCAAGATTAACGTCACTAATAACGAGACAAATTGACGTTATGTGCCTCCAGATATGATATCCTGAGAGGGACACAGCATCACTTCGCTGTTATTATGATAAAAATACACAACCTGAGGTAATTGTGAAGACACATCAGAGAAATTCAAACAGAAAGATATTCTGCAAAGTTACCGGCTTTACTCTTCAAAAATGTTAAGATCGTGAAAGAAAAAGAAAGGCTGAGGAACTGTTTTAGACTAAAAGAAACTAAAGAAACACAACACTGAAGCCCGCCTGTGATCCTGGATTGTACCCCGGACAAGACAAAAAGGCATATAAAGGTGATGATAAAAACTAGACTATTGGTGGTAAGCACGATGCAGTCTATACAGAAATTGACAAATTATAATGCACGCCTGAAATTATGCAGTGTTATAAACCATTATGACCTCAATAAAATAATTGAAGGGGGAAAAAAGCTATATGAGGTATTATTGGAAGAATTTGTGAAATTTGGAAAAGAGTTATGAATTAGATAATAATATTGTACCAATGCTATATTGCCTGATTTTGATGGAAGTACTTTGGTTATGTAAGAGCGAGTCCTTAGGAAATACATGTTGAAGCACCTATGCATAAAAAGGAGACAGAGAGCAAGAGAAAGAGCAAACGCTGAAGTAAATGGGGCAAAATGTTAAGAATTGTTGAATCTGAGTAGAGGACATTATAGAGTGCTTTGTAACACTTTTTGTGACTTTTATTTAAGGAATTATATCAAAATTAGAAGCTAAAAAGAAAGAATTTTGAATCTGATCCAAGTAGTTAGCAATAGATGATTTTCTGAATCTGGTAAATACTTCAATGCAAGAGGATGCCTCCTTAATCCACTAATCCGGGAGCTTCCATCTGCTATGCACAAAGAAGAAAATGCAGAAGCTTATAAAGTCTTTTGTTTACATTAACCCTGTGCTGTTGTTTGATAAGACATGTTTTAACTGGGTACCAGAGAGATCGTATCATTACCTAGCTATAATTAACCATTATCATCTGATAGTCAGCTTTCAATATTGGAATTCCAAAGAGTAAGAAAAGTATAAAACTAGATCTAAAAGACTGTGCTTTAGGATACTAAGTGTGATCTCAAATAAGCTAAAAATATGCCATGGGCGTCACAGCATCTTGGCCAGTTTCATCCTTAGGACATGTCTGCCATAGCTAGCATCGAATGCTAAAAATAGAATGCTCAGCAGAATGCTCCAGCCTTAGAGCTATAATTCAACTCCACTAGCCACTAGACAAGTTTGAAAAGATACCACCTATATATTCAGTATATTTATATTCCTAACAAGAACGCTACAAGTGGAATACTAATATCCTAATATTAGAAGTAAAGAAACTAGAGCAGACAGATGTTGAGTAACATTCCCAAGGTTACACAGCCTGTAAGAACTTAAGCTGGAACTCGAACTCTGGAGCATCACCAAAGATAGTGCCTTTTCTCCTTTCTACTGCTATATAAATGACATAAAGACCCGAAAGACCACAAATATTCCAAGAGTCTTTGCTCAGGCACCATAGGTAGAAGTAATACCATACAGAGTCAGTGTGGCCATCCTCTCACTCAGGAGTGCTTGTCTAGAAATCTACCCTTAAGAAATAATCAACATTGCAAAATTAATATCCAAAAATGTTATTCATCCTGGCAAATATATATATAAAACAACTTTAAATATCCAGTAATAGAAATTCATTAAATAAATCATGGTAGATACAATGGAATAACTTATTTTCAGAGAATTATAACAATCATAAGAAATTGACTACTATACAATGTTCATTAAAAAAAGTAGAATACAAAATTATTTAGACAGTATGCTTCAAATATATACGCCTATTCAGTTAGTATATATGTATATGTGTATGCGCATACATAGGAAAAAGACTAGGAGGAAATACGTCAAAATGCTAACGTTTATCATTGTGTATTGCAGGTTACTTAGGTTTATATGTGTATATCTTATCTTTATTTTCAAAACTTTCTAACACTAGTCTCAGTTATTTTTATAATTAAAAAGAGCCAATAAGCAGCATTAAAAAGAAGATTCAGTATAGTTTTTGAAACAACAAGAAGGAAAATAACAGACAAATCAGCCTGAGAAAGAAAGCTGGGAGACCAGGTGTCTCCTTTTGCCTAAGTTCATCAAATAAGCTAGGAAGTAAAGAGACGATCTCAACCAGTTGTAGGCTCTGTGAGGAAGAGATTTGGTGAGTCGCTGATCCAAAGAGAGTAAAAAATGTAGGCGAACTGTCCATTTCACAATCACACTCACATAGGTTTCCAGTGGTACCACTGGGGCCATCTTCTAGTAAGGAACAGCAAAAAAAGTCCGGAAAAGTGTAATGTATCCACTATTTATAAAAAACATTCAGGGGGAAAAAATAAAAAGTAATGTCTGAATTCAGAAATTAAAAAGAAATGAAAACAGGGCACTGAAACTATTTTGTACAATACTATAATGGTGGATGCAGATCATTATGCATTTGTCAAAACCCATAGGATGTACAACACCAAGAGTGAACTCTTAATGTAAACTATGGACTCTGGGGCATAACGATGTGTCAGTGTGGGTTCATTGATTGTAACAAATGTACCACTCTAACGTTGACAAAGGGGGAAGTTGTGTGTGTATGGAGACAAGTGGTATATGAGAACTCTCTGTACTTCCCACTCAGTTTTGCTGTGAACCAAAAATTGTTCTAAAAACCAAAGTTTATTAAGTACAAAATAAAATGAAAATGGAATTTTCCTATAAAATCTAAATTCTTTAATCATTCCAACTGTAAGCTATGAAAACACTGAAGGAGATTTAATTGGATTAATTTAATTTGTATTGATTTAATCCAATTGGATTTAATTGAATTTAAATTTTAATATTATGGGTCTCTATATTTTACGCCTGCGTACCCTAGGAGGTAGGAGAAGTATTTTTCAGGGGAGTGTGTGCATGTGTGTGGATTGATAGACAGATAGATGTGTGTAGAGATATATATATATCCAATGTGCATTTACAAAACACCTGACCAGGTATTGGTACTAGCTACTGGAGATAAAAACAGTTAAAGGCAAATCTTTTTCCCTTTAAGAGACTAGTCTAACAGAGAGGCAGACAGGCAAATAGTCAGGGCCACTCTCTACTGACATATGTGCTGTTTACTGCATTAGCACCAGGAAGGCCATCCACATAGTAGACTAAGAAATGAATGATATGACATGGAGTTTCTTGACAGTCCTATAAAAAGTTACAAAAACAGAAAGAAGGGTGGGCCATTGGGGCATAAGTAACTAGGCCCCCGGTTTTTTTGTGGGAGTGACGGAGGCTTCACAGGTGAGATGACACCGTACGTGAGACCGGCAGGATGAAAGGGAAGATACGTTCCAAGCGTGAGCAAAAGCAGGACTGGGGAAGAGAAGACAGTGTTCCATGGTTCTGGAAAGTAAAATGCAAGCTGAGTAGTGACAAAAGATAAACTGGAGAATTAGGCAGGAACCAGATGGTGAGGATAGAGACAGTAACATTTTTATACTGGAGACAGGGAACCAAGAGACATGAAGATCTTTGAGTAAGGACATGACATGATTAGATTTTTATTTTAGGAAAATAATCCTTGGGTAGCAAGGACAGTTTCCATACTAAAGACAAGAAGCCCGTGAACTCAACATTGCAATAATCCAAGTGAAAATAATGAAGGCCCACACTAGGGTGAGTGGTGTGATGGGGAGGGGAGGAGGAAACAGACCAAGAGCTATTGAGAAGGAGGAATCCTGGGACTCTCGAATGGCTGCCCAGGCCACCTGCTTGGTCACTGGATGGATAATGGTGGTCTCTTCTGAGAGAGAGAACATAAGAAAAGGATCACGTTCCAGGCAAGAGATGAGCAGCTTTGTTTTAAGCATGTTGAATTAGCTGTGCCTGTGTGGCATCCACGTGGAAAAGTTCTGATGAAAACTGGATATTTTGATCATTTCTTTTCCACTGACATAGAGTTGGTGCTTCAGGATCTAAGTTCCCCTGTATTTGTTATGTAGACACACATCAAGGACCATGCAACCTGCAGAGGGAAGTGGGCTTGGCAACTCAGAGTTGAGCTTCACCCAGAGAGCAGGGAAAGACCTCTGCTGGCTCTGAACCAAGGTGAACAGAATTTCCTGTCTTCTAAGGCGTCATCCCTTCGCTGTCAGCTGCTTTTCTGGAGAATGCTGCCAGGATAGAACATGTGTCTTCTTTCTGATCAGAAGGATGCTTGGCTAGCACATTCGTTGATGCAAAGGACACAAATGAGGCTGAATATGCACACATCCAATTAAGAAAAACAAATAAACCACTAGCTATCTTGCTATACTAGCATCAAAACACCATTAATAATATGACTGGATGAAGCCCTCTGCTAGGCATTCCAGAAAAATCATAAAACTCTATGCGTTACCCAAGAGATTTTAGAGAATTTCAAATATCAAATGGCAAACAGACATAAACAACCCCCTTCAGGTTTAAAGTGATTTAACATGAACAAATATGTAAATATCAAAATACGTAGTTTGAAGAATAAAGAGCTCAGAGAGTTGCACATGGAGGCAATATAAAATATGGAGAAACAGTCACCTCCCTTTCAAGCCATCAAGAAGAGCTTCATTGAGGACACAAAATTTTAGCTAAGTATAGAATGATGAGTTCGGATTTCTGGGAATAGGAGAAATTTCCACATAGAAGTAACAGCCTGGAAGGAGGACGTGAGTAGGAAGGAGGAATTGTAGGAAGGAGGGGGATAATCAGTTGAAAGGAGAACTGTGGAGAGATAAAATGTTGGATCTTAGAAGTAGAGAGAGGGGATGACAGTTGAAACTTTCAATGGGAAGCCGTTTTGATTACTACTCCTGATATAATGTCTGCACGCAATAATGGTAACTGCTCTACTGAACTATACGAGTTGTGAGTACATGTAAAACCACCCCATATTGAGACTTATTAGATAGACGTAAATGTTTAATTACTTCATAGTCTATTATGCATTCTTCCCAGGATTAATGTGAGTGTGGTTACTTATATTGTTTCCAGTCTTCAAGCATAATGACAATGTGCTTAAACACACATATTTTAGTAATTAAAAATACATTTCTATTTCAGGTCGGAGAAATAAGCTCCATGAGAAGAGCGCCTGAACAACAAGGAAATTATTTTCATCCAAGTATCCTTAGTGATTAAAAAATAAAATGAGACTGAAAAGAATCCAGAACATTTTCAATACTATAGTATTTCTGCCACAAAATGTTGGTACAATGAGCATGTTTATACCGGCAACCAACCTTCACCACTGGTGACAATAGGGGTAGAACACGTTTTGCAAACTATAGCTTGTAAACAGAAATTTACCAGGCTAGAATCCTTTTCTTACTTGTAAAAATTAATAAAAATGTTTACTTTAAAAGAATACCCAAACAAAGGCAGTGATTTAAATTTTTTAATATACAAGTCAGAAGGACAACATATAATTGTCATGTAGAATTGAGTATTTCTAAATCTTCCTCAGTCTGACCTGAGAGGGATTCATTTTCCATACTTCACTGTATACCAAATAATAGTAAAAATGATAGCAATAACAAAACAATTTTTGCTGAGTACATACTATGCACAAGGCATCGTTCTAAGCGTTTTCATGCGTTGAGTAATCTAAACCCCCCAGATCCGCATGAGGTGGTACCTTACACGATGGAAGAAGTCAGCACTATCTACAGATTTAGGCCCTGAAACTTTTCTCATAAAGATTATTTAATGTGTTTCGAGTATTAACATGGAACAGGACACTGCATAAAAAATTTAATTCCTGAATTCAAATATTCAAAAAGAAATTTAAGAGTGTACTATGGGACAGTCATATTAATTGGGCTTTAAAGAAGATTTTTAATGAGGAGAAGAAAATTTGGTGGATGGAGAATGAGGAATTTTTAGAGCTGAGTTAGATTTGGCTTAGAAAAATTCACAGGAAAAAGGATATTGAGGGGAATGGGGAAAATCTCATAGAAGATGGGGACTAATCTTTAAAATAAAGCCAAAACAAAACATGTTCCCCATAATCCTGTGTTTTGTCATTTTGTAACAGGCTGTTCACAAAGGCAGTGTGGTGTAGAAGAAAGGATTCTGGACAGAGGGTCCAAGGAGCTGGGTTTTCCCCTTTGCTCTGCCATTTATTGGCTGTGTGACTTTACAAATCCCTCTTCTTCCCTGAGCTTTATTTCCTCAATCCTAAAATAGGGGCAATGGTATGTAGGTATTGTTGTGAATATTAAATAGATAATATGCTTTTGAAAGTGTAAAATGCTATACAAATGAAAGATATTGGCTGCGTTATTTTCAGATTCAGTCACTGAACATTATTCTTCCTTTTCTTGATCTTTTTTCTTGTTGAGATAACAAAGTATCTTGGCATCAGCTTAGAATGCAGTTATGCTAAGCTTTTGAAATTCTTAAGTAGAAAGGCAGTTAGATGACAGAGAGAGAAAGCCTTTCTTAGCCTGAGGCAGAACTAAATTCCTGAGCCCGCATTTCAACAACCCATAGACTGGGGTCACCGAGTCCTACGCCAATAGAATTTTCAACCAACCCAGCCCATCACCCATCATGGAATCTATTTTTTGTACGTGACTCCAGGCAAGGGATAAGCCTGAACTTGGAATGAGATGCAACCTAACAACAGATAGTGCAAGTGACCAGCTTAATAAATGTATATTCTGGTAAGTTGTTGTTTACTTTCTGATCTCAGGATATAAATCTCGGAGAAGTTTAGGTTAACTGAAGGTTACTATATATGTCATAGGTCTAATCCTCTTCCTCACCACCATGGCATGGTGAACTCAGCTGTGACAGTGTCCGAAGGTTTGATATGGCACAATGTCAGGTAGGGGAGGCAGAGGTGGCCAGTCTGTGCCTCTTAGTTCTAGAGGTGGTGGCTGAAGTCAGTGGGAAAGTATCATATGCTGTGCCCAAGGGGATGCAAAGCCGGAGCCACGGGTCATGGCAGAGAATCACACAACATATCCATTAGGCCCAGAACAAAAGCCCGAGCTAAGGTCCAGAGTAAAAGAGGACAGAGGAACTGAGCCAGTGAGGGTGGGATATGATGGCCGGTGGGAAAGCAGCCTAAAAGAAGTTCTGGTTTTCTGTGCGGGTACCTAGAGTAGATTCATCAAAAGAGGGTACAGTAAAAGAAGGAATAACTCGAGTGAGTATTATAGATATTTTTTAATTTTTTGGTTTTTTTCCTAACATTTTGAATAAATGTCTCTATTCATAAACATTTCGAGAAATAATTAATTACAGATTATTGATAATGGAAACATCAACATTAGGCACCAACACAGTAACATCGCTACGGCCACCAGTTATGATGCTGAACTTTCAGATTGTTATGGTCAGTTAAGTTTTCTAGTTGTCTGGATTGTGAGCAATCAAGAGTGTATGCAACATTTTCAAAACTACTGATTTAGAAAAGTCATTAATCAAAAAAACAAATAAAAAGTCAGTGCCAAAAAAGGGAAATCACAAAGGCAGAGATAATTGATATTAGGAGGAATTATATTTATTCTGGTACTTGGGTAGAAAACCAACTAAAAACTTTGACAAGTGAATTGAAGTGAAATACAATGAAAATCTAGTAAAAGAACACTGTCCCCTGGAAAATGGTTAATTAAACCTAGGAGGAAAGACAAAGTCAAGGTGAATTAACAGAATATTTGCTATTGATGCTGCTTATAACTTTGATTCAGAATCTTGAAATTTTCACTGAGTAGGTATATTGCTAAATTCTAGTAATCTCCACAAGGTTATAAACTAATATAAAAAATCTAACAAAATGTTTTAATACAATACTTCAAGAGATAGTTTTTAAAAATGGAACGGGACATGGAAATTGAAAAGTGGAGAAAAAGAAATAATGCTCATTTGTCACAAATTCTGAGATTTATTCCTATATCCCTCTTTCCTAAGTAAAATGAGAGGGGAGTAATAAAGACCTTGATAGATGGGCAGCTTAAAATTCTTCAGAGGAACACAGGTTCAGACATGCCACTGTCAATGGAGAGGGTGTCTTTAATTATTTATGTCAGAGGAATGTTATGTGATGTAATGTTATGAATGTTATGAATGTAATGTTATGTTAACAAAAAGAAGAGGGATGTTATGTTACCGACAGTGTGCCTTACCTTGAATCCATGACTTTGGATAACCTGGATGTCAACATTTTTTTCCCCTAAGGGGAGAGAAAGAACAGGGTGACACTTTTCAAAGAATGGAGGAGAGAACCAAGCTGAATGTGGATAATGAACTCTTAGCATTTTTATGATAATATTTTAAAATAAAATTGGTGACTTCTTTCTAGAGAGTATATAAAAACATATGCCAAAATAATAATAATTATATTGTACGAGGATGTTGAATATAATGTAATATGGTCGGATAAGAAAACTGAGATATTAATCAGCACGATTTTCCTCTTACTCATTGTCTGTCCTTCCAACTACCTTCGTCTCTTTAGGCTCAGAGAGGTGGGTCCCTATTTGGCCCACTGGGAGGCTGAAAACTTTGCTGGCAATCAAATGAGACCATATCTTACTTTTTAAGTTTAAATTTTAAATAGAAAGACTTAAGAGGCAGACAAAAGTGATCAGAAAAAAAGCAAAGAATTTTGCCTGCTCTTTCTGTCCCCTCATTCAGATATGAGAAGGGAAAGAAGGAAGAGAAAAATTGAAGAGTTAGGTGTAAATGTGGGGAGCCTTATACCTTGCACTTCCTTCCGCAGGTGGAGTGGAGAGCTAAGGAAGGGCACCCCACAAACACATCATCTCTTCAAGGATCTTCCTTCTCCCTTCGCTCCCTTTATGTCTGATGACCACAAGTAGAAAACCAGTGCCTTCTGCTCTAGGTGAGCTTCAGGGAAACTGCAAGCTTCCCAGAAAAGGAAGCACCCACCCCCATTCAGTTGGTGTGGCTGGTAAAGTACAAACATAGAACGACAGTAGCCATGAGGGGGCTGGAGAAAGAGCCCTTGCCCCTGGTTTGGGTCTTACCACTGAACAAAGGGATGTCATATTAGACAGAAATGCTATGGGCATTCCTCACTCTAAATCTGTTGAGTCCATGGCTACAGTTCAGCAGACTGTACAGTTCTGCAGGGACTCAAGTTGGCTTCCCAAGACCATATCTTTGACATTTGAAGGATTGTGATTCATTTCCTGTGCTGAAGACTTGGCCAGTCAAACCAAGGCTGAGAAGTCAAGATTTCTCCCTTTCCCCACCACGGCAGCATTCTGAGAGGGGGACAGAAAGCAAACACCTTGAAATGACTGAATTTAAAACCTGAAATGGTTAAAAAAAAACCTTAGTTTACCTGATGTGACAAGACAAATTTTCCACAGTAAGTTAAAAAAAAAAAAAAGGCAGAGTGGGCTTCAAATCAGAAAACAATTTTAGTATTTGAAGATACTTGCACACCGTGAACTTTGTGCCAGCTGCTATAATAATCATGTTTCAAGTATGCTCTTTTGGGGATCTCTGCCCTTCTCCCAAATATGCTCCTGGATAATTGGCTGCCACTAAAGCAGCAATCTTGAGTTGAATGGCAGCCAAGAAAATGTCAGATCCCATGTTTGCTAATTGGACGTAACAATTCATGCTCGGGGCATGAAGGAAAAATGGGCTTTATTCTGCCGGAATTGTTTAGGCTTCTACTTTTTGATTAGCCCCTCATTCCAAGTACTCTGACCCCGAAAGCTACTTTCCTGGGGATTAGCACCCCAATTCTCCACCCAGGTATAAGAAACACTCATTCCACTCTATCCGGAGAGGCCAGGGCTTTCTGTGGGAGAAGATGAGGGTTTGCAGTTGGATAGAATTTGTGCTTCTCTGAAACTTGATCACTTTAGAATTAATAAGAGCAAATAGAATTAATTCACAAGGAACTAGAAGTCACAAACATTGGACAATAATATTCTGCCATATGATCTTTGCATTTTAAAGATCCTATAAATATAAATCATAGCTTGCAATTCAAATTACTGAAACAGGTGGATCAACGATATAACTCTAGGTTTAATTAATTAAAATTTAATAACTTTTAGTTCTTAGGTTATAAAATGGAGTTCCAAATGATAGCCTCTGCCTGATCTCTGTGGTAGATCCTCAGGTTATTAAGGAATCAATTAGATTGACTCTTCAAGTGATTCCTGAAGATTTCCACTTTTTTCCTTTATATATAAAGTTTGAAGCAGAGAAAATGACCATAAAGAAGAAATTACTTTGGTCATTTAGAACTTTGAATTGGTCAACATTCTTTAATTTGAAGAGTATTTATATTTTCCCTGAAAGAAATTAGAGTGCAACAATTAACAAACAAAACTTACATTTCTATTACTTTTCATAGATTTTTGAGGTTCTTTTCTTTGCATTTACTATTCCATTTGATCTTCACAGCATGTCCTATTTTCCCCTTTTTACAGAGGGACATTAGGACCCTCAGGGGTTAAATGACATGCTAATGGGTTATATTGACTCATACTAGAATCCTGAAGGTTCTCCTGCTTTCTGACCCAGAGCCCGCTGATTCATTCTATCTCAATCAACAATTCTATGCCTAGGGACACAGCGGAGAAGAAAACAAAGTCCCTTACAAAAAAAAAAGTGTAGTGTGTCAGTGCTATGGAGAAAAATAAGGCAGAGTAAGAGGATAGGTATAGATGAGCAGTGCCTGTGTGTGTGTGTGTGTGTGTGTGTGTGTGTTGTGCAGGAGGGGGTAAAATTGCTCCTATTTTGTGGGAAACAGTCAAAGAAGCCTGCACTGATAAAGTGATATTTGGGCAGGGACACGAAAGAAATGTGGGACTGGATCACACAAATATCTAAGGAAAGAGAAGTATTGGCCAGAGGTTGGCCAAATCCCGCCCACTACCTGTTCTTGTAAATAAAGTTTTATTGGAACACTGCCATGCTCAGTCCTTAACTATTTTCTATGGCTGCTTTTGTGTTATATTGAAAGTGTTGAGTCCATGTGACTGAGGTTGTGTGTGGCCCATAGAACTGAAAATATTTACTGCCTGGCCCATTAAAGAAAAAGTTTGCTGATTCCTGGTTTTTGTGGAAGGAACAACAAATGCAAAACCCTAAGGCACGAGTGTGTTTATTGTGTACAAGTGAGAGCAAGTGTGGCTATGGTGGAGTGAGCAAGGAGAGTGAGAGGAGATAAGGCAGAGAGTGAGAGTGCGGACCAGATCCTGCAGGGCCTTCATAGGCCATTGTAAAGAACTTTGACCTTTACTTAGAGTGAGATAAGAAACCACTGGAGGAGGTTAGGTACAGAACAGACGTGATCTGACTTACATTTTAAATTGCTCACTCTTTTTAGAATAGATGAGAGGGGGTTAGTTTCGTATACACTGCAATAATCCAGATGAAAAATGATTCTGGCATGGACTAAAGCATGAAGGTGGAAGTTGTGAGAATCTGTCAATTCTGAATGTACTGTAAAGACAGTGCTGATGGGATCTGCTGATGAACTTGAAATAGAGATGTGTGTGTGTGTTGTGTGTCTGCTGGGGGAGAGAGTGGGAATGTGTGTGGTCCAAATTTACTTGTGTGGGCCTGAGCATCTGAAGGGCTCGCCATTAACAGACAAAAGGAAGATTGTGGGAGGTGTAAAGTATAATGTGTTGTTGGAAGTGAAGAATTTAGTTTGAACACTAAACTTTAGATGCCCTTTGGATATCCAAGCGGACACGTCAAAGAGGAATACATGAATCAAACCTGGAGTGCAGGGGAAAGGTTTGAGATGGCCATAGGAATTTGGGTGTCATCAAAGTTCAGAGAGTGTTTAAGTCACAAAAACAGGATAGCATCACCTTGAAGGTGGCTAAAGACATCACAGAGAATGCTTTGAATATTACCATTTAATTTCAATATATGTGACAAGTTTTGAGCTAGGAGCTTTATACTTTTTATTTCTAATCTTACAACACTCTGCTTAGGTAGGTGTTTGTGCACCTATTTTACATAAGAGGAAATGGAAACTTAAGGGTTAAAAGACTTCTCTGATGCTTCTTAGCTGGAGACAGAAGCCAGGTGTGCCTGCCTCAGTGGTCCAAGCCTTCTCTGTTCTGCCACGACATAAGAAATAGAAATACAGAAGAGTGAACATCAGCTCTGCAATCTGAACAGTGCAAGGGGCAGTAGAATTACCCAAGCAGGCTGCACATGAGCACGAACGTTATGACCAGACAGGCACTCTGCTCTAAGTTTCAATTGCAGGGAGACATTTCTTTAAGGAAACCGCTAGGCTGGTGAACCACGATAATACTCTCATGAAACTTCCTCCTCAATTTCCTGAATTTAACTCTCTCATCGTGAATAAGCAGAACATTTCTGTTTAAGAGCAGATGAAGAGGCAGCCGCTGCACAGGAATTTATGCATCAATGTCTGTATTGCATTTTAGGAATCTGCAAGTCACTAAGGTTAGAGGCTCTTACAGGACACTGGACAAATCTTTTATGAAATCAAAGGAAACAAACCTCATGACTGAAAACTGGATATGAATCACTTGAAACAGCACAGAGACAGAGACTATCACTCATCTGTAGATGTGACCCGCAATGTCACTAAAATCCTTATGGTGTTGCATTTACCCTTCCAAAGTATTGGCCCTAAGTAAAACGTGTTTGGCTGACTCATAGTCTCGAACTACTTGGATTCCACTGGCTTCTCTAAAGTGCAGTCATATCCATCTGCTGAAAAATAATATGGAGCAAACAAAAGCCTCGTATCCTTCTTCATTTCCTTCCTACAGGCCTGGGCTGAAAGGAATCATGACTTATTTTATTACCACAAAAATCAAGAGAGGCCCATCACTCCACACTGAATGGTGGATAGGAACTAACCTGTACGGGAAAGTGAGAACCTCCACTAGCCCCAGTTATGAAGCCACGCCTTGAAGTTACACCCTCATCATGGTTATGAGGAAACCAAGCAAAGGAAGTTGTATTTAGGGCCTGTTGAACAAGATTAAGTCTTGGTGGAAATATTTGGGTGATGCTGGTCTGGACAAAACCTAGTGGGAGTAGATGAAGGTTTTGCATGAATAATAGGGAATTGAGTGATTCTAGTGTCTTTCCTCCTCCACTCTCCATGTTTCTCAACCCCAGGTGTTGCTTGCAAGGGAAGCCCATCCTCTGGGACGAGGTACCTTGACAATGAGCACAAATTCAATGGGAGAGTGCTGCTAAGGAGAGCTTGAAATGATATATGGTAATAATCCTCAGGAGACTAAAAAATGCATTCAGCATTGGTTTTTGTCATTTCTTTTAGGGATTTTCCTTCCTTATCACTATATGGCTGTCTCATGGAGTGCCACACCCAAGTCATATCATGTTTGTATTCTCCATAACATCTGGCAAAGTACCTGTCACAAAGGTTTGTGGAATGAAACACTAATGATCATGCTGGTGGCAGGTAAACGTAAGCATCAGGATCCAGATTCTTGATCCTCTATTTTGGACAGGGCACTAATGCTGCGCTCTTCTTCTCTTTCTCCTTTGCTTTAAGACCTTAGTCATTCTATGTCCCTAGCATCACGATTATTATCTCTCTGGACGTATTTATGGGCCAGGAACAAATTGGAACTCAATGACTAAAGTGTACATAGTCACACTCCTTGTTCCTCCCTTGTGAAGAATAGTCTTTGTTCAAAGGAACTTAGTTTGTCCATTGGTCATAGAACCAGGAAGAGTGCAGTGGCCACTGGAGGTAGAATTGAGACTAAGGGTGTGTGAAATACAATAGTAGAGTAACGCAAAAAGAGCAGATGACCACGAGGCAGAGGTTCCTTGAAAGCTGAAGATGTTTGACCTGGAGCTGGCGGAAGCAGATACTACAATTACAGGTTTGTAGGCATGTTGCTGTTGGACTAAGTGTACAGTGCTTGCTAAAAATGCAGTCAAGGAATCCATTCTGAGTTTAAAGCTAGATACCTGGTCCTCTTTGGAAGAACTCCATCCCTGTGCGTACCCACTTTCTACATAAAACCTCGAGAGTTAATTAGCATCCCCTGCATGTTTTCATGGTTAGGACAATTCTCTTGGCTCAGATGAGTCCTTGGGGAGAGGAGTGCTGCTACTCTCCTTACGTTAAGGCTTTTGTTTTAATCCTTTTGATTTCTCAGGTGGTAGTCTTTAGGGTTGATGAGAAAGAAGGGAGAGTTGGATCTGAAAGATCTACAGCCAGATGACTAAGAGATGGGACCCAGCATGTGTCCAGCCTCAGAGCCTGAGACGGAAGGCCCTGTCGCCTCAGTCAGCTGCAACTGACACTATCTCACAGGGCTGCCACGTCAAGTAACTCTCTCTGAGGGGAAAAGTGGTCAGTTTTCCGTCAGCATGCTGGCACTTAGTTATTGACCTGTGTGCTGTGTAGTGTTTAATTAAAAAAACCAGTGTGGCCTGGAAATTCCCTCAGAATCACACTTCTGCTTGACCTGCCCTAAGAAAATACTTTTTAGAAGTATTATGATATACAATTTATTCTTTGTTTTTTTGTGTGTGTGCTGTGAAGAGCGGCGGTGGGGGTGGCTATTGAAGGTGGGGGATAGGTAGGGTGGAGCAGAAGGAAGCAGTAGGTGTGGTGGGTGGAACAAAATATTAAATTTAACTGCTTTTCAAAGCTTATTCAGTTACCACGGTATATTAACTGTGAGTAAGTACATAAAGTACAAACTTTGTCTCCAGCTCTTTAGTCATCAAATCAATTATAAGGAGTTATTTGAAAAGAAAAGTTGAAATTTTGGCAAAAGTTTAGCAAAATTCTCAAAATATTTACAACAATATTTAAACCCTAAAATAAGATGCTGAAATTAAAATACTGGGAGCATTATTCCTTACCTCACATATTGTTCTCATTGTAGAAACATTGTTCCCATTGTAGAAGTGGTATTTGAAATACAGGAGAATTTATTGAGGAATTCCTGATTGCCCAGTTTCTAAATTTTAAGAATTTGACAATATTTTTCATTCATATTACATTAATGCCTCATATTTTACATTTAAGTGTTCATTTGGTTCCATTAGTTTTGTTTTGCACTTCTGGAATTTTCTCTTCACTTGAACTTACTGACCTTTGTCCAGACATTTTTGTATATTGTTTAATGATACTCTTATAAATAATATTAAGTAGTGACAGAAGTAATCTATGGAATCATGAAGACTCATTAATATCTTTCTAATCTGTTTTTCTAGAAAGGCCAGAGCTTGACAAAGATCACAACATAGTGGATCCTGCTTGTTCCCAACCTTGTTTACTTAGCAGATGATATTTGTCAAGTCCATTCAGGTACAAATGGTAACTGGAAATTATCCAGGAGTCATAAATGTGGAAATTAAATTGCAACAGCGCTTTTTGAAGCGCTCAGGTCAAAAACTGAGGCATCATCCTTGCCTCTTTTATTTCTCTAATACCCCCCACACTGTCAGCAAATCCTCTTGGCTCTACCATTAAAATACAATCCAGAATCTGACCCTTTTTCACCACAACCACAACTTTTAATCATTCCAGTTTAAGCCACCAACTCCTTGCTGGATTATCGCAATAGCCTCCTAACTGTAGGGAGAATTGCGAGCAAGGGAAAAAATGGCAGCGAAAGATGGCTACAACATCTCCACATTCCTTTCCATGCTGGGGCAGATTGTTTCTAAATTTTTGTCGGAATATTTGAGTACAAGAAACAGAAACCTATTCAAACTCGTTTAAACAAAGAAGGGAAGAAAGGGCAGCCAGATTTCATGAGGAATAAGGACTGGAAACTGGAAAGTCATGGAGAGAAATGGTTCTCCAACTGTCCAGAGTCAGCTGTCTGTAGTTTTTGTGTCTGCTCCGTTCTCCCGTGTTCCATCGAAGTATGGGCACTTCTAGCTTCAGTCCCAGCTCTACAAGACTTTCTAGTTTAGAGTATTTAGCATCTTTATAATTCAATTCCAG
Source organism: Equus quagga (assembly GCF_021613505.1). Lineage (NCBI taxonomy): Eukaryota > Metazoa > Chordata > Mammalia > Perissodactyla > Equidae > Equus > Equus quagga. The sequence goes on along the minus strand of NC_060274.1, from coordinate 19,056,288 downwards.
ATTCCCAGATGATCTCTTGGCTTGGCTTACTTCAGCTGGCTGCCTCTGATCCAGTCAGTGTGGACTAGGACTCTTGGTCACCTGATCAAAACACGGTTGCCCAGCCCCAGCATTTCAGCAGGACCTAAGGGACCCATTCAGAAAAGGGCACCTGAACTAGGCAAACTAATTAACATCTTGCTGCAATTTACGAATAATTTAAATTCAATATTCTGTTAACCGGTGTAGTGAATCAATTATTGTCACACATACATCCTTTGGGACTCAATAAACTGAAATCAAGTCAATATAAACGAATGCTAGAAGGTGAGGTAGATTTGGTCTGTCTTCCAGAAAATTTTTACCGATAACATAATTTCTCATTAAAATATGTACTTTCAGTTTCTACTTTGTTCTTCTCAATAAAAGGAATGTTTATTTTTTCTTTTATTATTTATTTATTTTATTTATTCCAGCTGCCCCTATGAGACCAATAACAGAGCCTTTGTTCCTCTGGTAGCCTTTCAACAAGACAATGAGGAATGGCATATTCAGGAATGTTATGAATTCTCGATCTTTAGCCTTCCATGCCGAATAATTTAATGAGCTGCTTTCGTTTTTGTATGTTGACTCTCTTTTTTCTTTTTGCCTTTTTATTTTCATTTTATTAACTGAATATTGTTTAGAGCTGTCTTGACTCAGCTAAATGTAATATAGCTATCTATAACTTGTCAGCGGAATACACTATCACATCATCATCTCTTGATCCATTCTTCAGTAAGCAGGTAAGAAAGATTTCCATTTGGGAGAATGTCACTTGCCCAAAGGCAGAAAACTATTGAATTGCTTGGAATCAACACACTAATTCATTTATTAAAACAAAACAAAAAAATAAATAAAACTGTTGAGAGATTATTATGGGTAAAACTCTGCTCTGTGCTTAATTTTAAAATGAATAATATAAATTATTAAAAATTTTAACATTTTACTCTAAACTTAAAATGGCTAATTTTAATTTAAAATCTTAAAATTTCTATCAATCTTAATTTAAAAAATCAAATGATCAATTGAAACCGAATTACATGAAATATCATGAGTTTGAGGATCCATTATTTTGCCTATCACAAAGGTAGATATTTTGGGGCAGTGTTGATTTTTACCTACAGAATTCTGAATATGTCATGGCCTCCTGGAGCATGGAGAGGATAGACTACAAATTCATGAGGCTAACCTACATTAGCAGAGATGCTCCACCTTCAGAATTCCACATGTCCTCTATGAACCAAAGTTTTGGGAATGCCAGGATGGGTTCATAATCTGATGAGAGGGATGAGGTACGAAAATCAAAACAGAAATTCTAAAGTCAAAAATGATGGAGACTGGCTTAAATTGGTGATCTCTTGAAGTCTCTTTCACTTCAAAGACCCTGGAAGTAGAATGGAAAAACTGACATTTTTGAGTATCTACAGAGTGCTAACCAATGTAGTACAAATTTCCCTTTTTTTTTTTTTTCCAGTTTTCTTCACAGAACCCCAGGAAGAAAGTAGTATTAATCTCATTTTACACAGGGGGAATCCGCCTGTTAAGAAAAGTAAGGAATTTGCCCAAGTTTGCACATACTACCAAGGCCTGGAATGAAATTCATGTCTGGGAGACAACAGAGCCTAGGATTTTTCCACTACCCCACAAGGCCTCTCAGCAAGAAGCTGTTCCTTCTCCAAAGAGGTTTATAATCCAATGACGACAAATTATCCAAAGATTTATTTTCAACCTAGATGAAAAGATGGATCATAAAATTCCATGGGGAAGTGATCTCTTTTGCAATTTCCCCCTATGCAGGCATTTGTATTTTTAAAAAACTCTCCAGGTAATTCCTCCCCACCAGCCTTCCAGCGCTCCTGTCTCGCCTCTTCATCTGATCAATTCCTATTCATCGGGACTCAACTGTGGTATCACCATTTCCAGCCCTTCTTTGGCAGGTTAAAGTACCCTCTACCAGTCCTCCTCGTGCATGAGTCCATCAGTGAACTCATCACATTGTTTTACAATTTCTTATTTATGTGAGGTTTGCCCTCTTTAGACTGTGGTGAGCTTGTTGAAAGCAAGAATTGTCTTCAGTACCCAGGACGTCTCACATTCAGTAAAATGTGTTTCAGGGAACTAAATTAATAAACAAAAATTTCAGAGCCACTTGGAAATAGCTTAAGAAAATCTTCAAATCTGTTTTGTTGTTCGCTGCACCCAGTGAGCGTACTAAGTCAATAAATATTAAACCATAAAATAATTTTATAAGTTCCAAGCGTAAGACCGCCTCTGGATGCGGAAGCGCCACAGAGAACTACATTTCCCGAAATGCCTGAGCCCCAGTCATAGTTGGTTTGCGGACTGTTCTTGAATGACTGTCACATCAACCAATAATGTGACGAGAATTTCCAGGCACGGGCAGGAGGTGGCCAATCACAAAGGGGAGGGCGGGCACTCCCGATTTCGGTTCAGAAAAAACCCGTCGTAGGTCTTCTGTGGCTCATCGCAGCCCCGACAGGGGCGGGAAGTCATTAACCCGGGAGGGTTTCGTCCCTTCTCACCCAGACTCCACGAATTAGAAGTAGTCTTTATGCGCTTCCATCCTTCCTTTCGTTTTTCCTAGTTATCACATCCTTCCTAATCAGGTGCCTCTGCTGCCCGTCCACCTTTTCCTGTTGAACGCACTCTCCGGCAGGATAGCCGTAGCGGGAATCTCTCTCGACCTTTTTCAAACTTGAGCCAGACATTTGTCTCTCAGCCTACAAACGAGTTTGTGTCAGTGCAGCAGCGGAATGGTCTCAGCAAAAACTTCCCCCTTCCCTCCTTTCCCCTTGCAAGAGTGGAGGAGCTACTGAGGATTACTTAGTGGATAGTCAGCATTACAGGGCGGATTGAAGGTTCTGAAAAATGAGTGGCAGCGCGGTGTTTACTTCCACCCTCGCTCCCGCCCCATCACCACCCACCCTAGCGTGCGGACTGAATCCAGGGGTGGTGTGTCACTGGTCGGGGCAGACACCCAGCCCTGGAGCGGTTCCCCTTTGGCAGCCTCTTCTATCCTAGCAGCTACCTGCCACGGCCACGCTTTAAGCCCACCGGCAGGAACAGCTTCAGAAAAGAATTCATTTTTCCCCCTCTGGGTTTCTCTCCTTTCCTAGTACCTTAAAGTCTCTCATCCTCTTGCCACCAACATAATCGTTGTCTAGACGCGCTTTTTCCAAAACCAAATCCAAAACAAAGCCCAATGCACAAAGCAGCAAAGATCATATTGCAGCTAGCGGCCGGGAGTGGGCACCTCGTTAAAGGGCGCGAGCAGAAACCCACGCTTTAATGACCGAATCTGAAATAAAGGTTTCCTGCTGCGTGTTA
>NC_060274.1:18988323-19052519 GCF_021613505.1 Equus quagga | reverse complement strand
GAGGCTGGGCGGAGCGGGCTCGGGCGCCGCCGCCTCCGCTGGGCTCCCGGGCCGCGGAGCGAGACGGCGGCGGCCGGAGCGGCGCCACAGCAGCCGCGGTGAGCCGCGGCGGCCTCGGAGCAAGAGGGGTCGCCGCTGTCGTCGGCGCAGCGTTTCCTGTCGGGATTGTCCCGTGCTTCTCCCCAGCCGCCCCCTTCCTCTCCGGCTCCCGCGCTCTCCCGCTCCTCCGCGCGTGGCCCGGGTCGGCGCTGCCCTCGGCCCGGGCGCGGGCCCCCGCCCGGGGTCGCCCCTTGCCTCCCCCCCCGGCCCGCGGGGGCGCCCCGTCGAGACCATGAGGAAATTCAACATCAGGAAGGTGCTGGACGGCCTGACCGCCGGCTCGTCGTCGGCCTCGCAGCAGCAGCCGCAGCAGCACCCGCCTGGGACCCGGGAGCCCGAGATCCAGGAAACGCTCCAGTCCGAGCACTTCCAGCTCTGCAAGGTGAGCGCGGCGCGCAGCCCGCGGAGACGGGGTCGTTTTAGGGAGCACCCCGGGCTGGACGGGGGAGCGCGAGGGCAGAGAGCGCCGGTCATCGCCGCGGCTCGCGTGCACGGCTCGCTTCTCCTCCCGCCGGCATCTGCTTGCTGGGTTATTTTGGAGATTGACATCATCTTACTCATTTTCGTTGATTTTTTTTTTTTCCTCTCCCCTTTTCCTAGGCAGCAATCCTTTCCAGCTTGCCTGTAACGTCTTACGCTGACCTTTAATTCGTCTTCTTATTTATCTTGTAGGTTTTTGTATTTGAACATTTGGATGTAATTCACCAACTTGGAAGTTTCCTTTGGGAGCAGTGTCTAATGAATTTTGTTTATCAGAAAGCCAAACCTGTTCAACCAGATCTTTGCTCATCACTTTCACCTTAAAATGTGCTAGGAAGCTTAAAATATGAAATCACAGGGTCCTTTTATCACTGTGTTTGGTTAAAAAGTTAGTACGGAGATTTTTACCTGTTAATGGCACGACAGTTGCCTTAGCGGTCTGTAATTCAGAAAGAATGATGCAGCGAATTAATTCACCAGCTGCTCAACGAGAAACACAAACTTGTCTTGTTAATACCGCCCTTTCTCATAATTACCATGCGTTCATATGTCAGAATTTATTAAAAGTGTGTACATACACGCTTTTGTCCTAATGCCCTAAAAATATTGAGGATTTAAAAGCAAAATACAAAGATATATGGTGTACTCGTTTTCATTGTGTGAAACTGCAAAATGTTGGGGTAGATGTTTGATAATAGCTTTTCTGAATCCTTGACTAAAGTCATTATATGACAGCTTTTCCTTAGAATTACTTGCATTTAGCCTCCAACTAAAGTAATGATAAAGTTGTCACACCTGAAATAGAGCATGAATTGCATTTTTAAATGAATTTGCAGAATTTTTGACCATTGCAAAGTTTAATAATTTGGTCTCAGACGTAACAGTATAGAATACTAATAAGAAATTTTCTTCTGTAGGATACCGGTATTTACAGAAGAGCAGAAATTGAAGTGTAACCCTGGGATCGGTTATTTTTGTTGTTTCAGGTTATATGTGAATAAGTTTTTTTTTGTTAATGTAGATTTCATTGTTTGTTTTCAAAGCGGTAAGTGGTTGTATATGTGTTTTGCATCAGTTGTAGTGGGTTCTAGATTGTAATGCCTCTGTTGACTTCTGTTTGTAAATTTCGCCTGCTGCCCCGGCTGCTGTGATGTCACCTGCCCATCCCTAGACTGTTCGCCATGGATTTCCCTATCAACCCTCGGCCCTGGCCTTTGATCCTGTCCAGAAGATCCTGGCAGTGGGCACTCAGACTGGTGCTTTAAGGCTGTATCCTTTCATTTTATTATTTCAACTTCTACTGTATTCTCCCCGGTTCTTCTCTGTTGCTGATGAGTTCCTTCTCCTGTTTAATTCCAAAGAAATGGTGTCATCGGGTATATATCATGTGAAATCATGTGGTGTTGGCTTTCCCCTCGATTATTATACATATAGTCAGGTTATATGTTGGTGTGTTTCTCAGCTCTCAGTTCATTGCTAAACATGTATCTACGTAGAAAGTTTTGCTGTAGTAACTACTGTCTTTGTAAGGAGCTAGAAGTTTCTAAGGGGAAACATATCAGCTTATACCCATGGTCTGTTGAATACGTTAAGAATGAGGTTTAAAGACAATAGCACAGGGCACATTTTAATTGCTTTTTAAAAATACTGTGCATGGTAGGTGTTGAACTTATGACCTGTTTATTATTCTAATGAATTAGAGGTTGAATTGGTTGTTTCTGACTTGTCTATCTGGAAAGATCATTAGACAAATGTTGCCAATGAATTTTATATGAATAGTTGCTATTTCTAGAAGTTTTAGAGCCTCATAACACAAATGGATAAGTGTGCTCTCTTGATGTGTTTTCCCTTTTGTCGTCTCCGTTTTTGCTGTGGATGTGAAAGCTGTTAGGTCAGCAATAGTCTGAAGTATTAGTATAGAGAGAATTATTTTTCCTGGTTATGCATGAACTATAATAGTTTTGTCATGTTTTTTCCAAATACCTACTCATTCTTCAAGATCATTTTTTTATTCTAAACAATGGAGAATACTTCTCACTTCGTTTGTAAAACTATTTAACTTGAAATAAAATTATGTTTGCTTTTACTATGACATTTAACCATGCTTAACCTAAATATTCTTATTTTTAAACTTAAACATAAGATTTTTAAAAGAGCATGCTTTTAAAAATGCTTTTTGTTCCTGTCTCTGTAGAATATCTGCTTCCTCCATGTTGTTTAAGTAATGTATTGGTAGCAGATAGAAAAAAAAGTCACGAGATGATCTCAGTAGACATTGCTGTTGTCAGAAAACCAAAAACCCAAAAACAAAAACGGAGGATGAGGCAGCTTTACCCCTCGCGATTTAGATTTATGTGGCTCCTGAGAAGGGAGAGGGGAACCTGCATTTGAGTTCAACACGTGCCTTGCATTTTTCTTACGATCTTTTAAAATCTTCATTTTGAAGAAGCACTATACATGGTATCAGGATACACCGCAAGTTTCATTTGTGATGAGAGTGCTGCCTTCAAAATGCTTACCCACGTTTTCAGATGGGCCCTGAACTGTGTTCCTAAGTGCAGTCTACCGTTCACAGGATATACCAGTAGTGCGCTTGAACCTGTTAAAATGGTAAAATCAGCCAGGATAGATCTGAATCTGTGAATTTCTAAGTCGGTGTGTCTGAATGGCCCCTGCCCAAATGTCTAGATAGTTGAGACTAGAATGTTTTGGCTTCGATTGTTTGGATACTTTTATTCCTGTATCCAGTGATCAATACCTTCTAGTTTAGGGCTCCTATTTTAGCCTTGTGAAGATGGGAATAAAGTTCATTTTGTCAGTGTGGGTACTAAGTGTGTAGCACACTCTGCAGTGACAGGACTGGTGCATTGTTGGATCTAGATGGACTGTTTGGAACTGAAAGCAGACTTTTTTGTTCCCAGCAAAAGAATATTACCACTGGACCAAAAGGAAAAAACATAGAGTTGAATTAAATCAGTTATTTTTAGATTATTTGGCTTTGCTTTTAAATGGGTTCAATTGTTACTATTGTCCCAATGTAGTCTCAATTTTCTTATCCTACATAACTTTTGTTCCTTTTAACAGCCAATCTGCCCCTTTTATAACTTAATCTAATTATAAGTGAGTACCACCAACAAGGCTGATTGTATAAAACCAAATATTTTTCTTAGACAAGCCTTTTTCCCTAAATGCATTTGAGTAATTAGCAAGTTGACACAAATGGAGGAGTTAAAATGTTAGGCCTAATGCTAATTGCCAAATAAAAGCTAGGATCGGGTGTCTAAAATCATCACTTGTTTGTGATTTTTGCTTATCCATATTTTTTGTGGTTAAATACTGTAGGAATGAAAGTGAACCTGTAATTATAGTTTACGGTTATGCTCTAAATTTGTTTTTAAAACCTCTTACTATATTTAGAATGAAGCCAGGAAAACTACCAAATGTATTTCTACTTTCCCTTTTTATGAGATTTATACGAATGTTCTAGAGTGATAAATTGGTTTGCCTGCCAGTAATACCACCTAGTCATGCCTTGTGTTAGGTTAAAGGAGCAGATAAGCTTATGAACTTTATTTATTAAGACTTTGATTTATAGAAAATGACTAAGGCCTTTTTATTTTTATCTAATTTCCACATGTGATTTAAGATATATGTTAGTGTCTCTATTCTTTGTTGTTCTCAAAGCTAGACAACTAAAATTTATAGTTTCTAATTTCAAAGCTCCATATGGGTTCAAGATGCAGATTTACTACAAGTCTGTTTTATTGCCCTTGTTCTTTTATGTTTTTTTTATTGCAACTAGTTTCTTTTAGTCTTTTTAAAAATTTTCTTCTCCTATTAGACTACTGTAGCCTGTAATACATTTTTCCTAAAAGATTTCTTTAGCGTGGAAATGTACTTCTAGATGAAGTCTTTGCCTTCATTTAACTGTGGAGCAGAAAGTAGGTTTTCAGAGGTAGGACTGGGCTATTAGAATTCGAAATGCATATGTAATTTGACTAATAGAATGTCTTCCTAAGTGTTGGAGACTATACTAAGTTTATCTACTTTGAGGTTAAAAAAAACCCTAGATCAGAAAGTTATATCTTAATATCTAGTGTTATAGACAAGAGTTAGTGAAAATCTAAATCCTGAAATGACATCTAACCAATAGTGAGGTAAGATAAATTTAATGTATTTGCTGCATTAATGTATAGCAGATGACTGATGATATCATTATAAACATGCTTTGTGTTCAACTTTCTTGGCTTCTGGAGAGAATGTGAGGTTGGAATGTACTTCTGATGGGGAGCAGGAGAGCATAATTTTATATACCAAGTCATAGAGTAGTGACGTGATTTAATTATCTTAATTCTCCTCTTTTTGCCATGTAGAAATAGGTAAAATTTGATTCTCATGAGCAATCTAGGGATCAGAACTCTTGGGATCAAATGATCTGATTATCTCTTCCCATATGAATAAGTAAAAGGGGAAAAAAAAAGGTTCTAACTGAGAAATGAAGGCATTTCTAGTAATGCTGCTGTAGTCCTAATTTAGCCTCCTGGGTTACCAGCATAATTTCAAATTGCTTCATACTCTCTTATAACCATGGGCTACTCTGATCTTATTTTTAAGACATTTTTGTTTAATCACAATGGGGTCATTTTATGTGTGAATATTTCAAGGACTAAGCAGAAAAATGGAATTTCACTTTTACTGAATTTTTGTAAAAATTTGAGTTTTTACTCATTTATTGTCTTTTTGACTTGGGGAAAATACAGGATAAGGGCAGTCTCTGCTTTGGTAAGACACAGACTGTCTTTTAAATTGCAGTGTAATGTTGCTGAATACAGGTTTACAGAACAGTTTTTGTACCTTGCAGTTCATTTTTTAGCAAGCACTTACTAAATGTTAATTACATTATAAATTGTGGCCTGAATTCTGGTTTTTGTCTTGCCATTAAAGAATTATGTATTCTTGAATTTGTTTTTTTCTTTTAAAATGAAGGTGCGGTTAGATAATTTCTTCAAGAAACAATTCTGCGATCCCAGGTAGCTATATGTTGTTCCAGGTGAGTATTCAGAAGAAATGGAAACTTGATTCTTACCTTCAGAAAGTTTGCAGTCCTTACTGCAGGACTAGCGCTAGATAGATGCAGCTGAAATTAGAGATTTATTTAGGGGTCAACTGACATGACACCAAGTCAGATTATAGGTAAATTCATTGTATTGGATGACATTTCTACACATTAGCAGATAAGGATTCAGAATGGCAGGCATTCAGATTATTCTAGGCAAGCACTGTGGGCAGAAGTAGAGAAAAGGGTGTTATCGCAGTAGTTTAGAGGAATGCTAAAGAGACTGGTTGGAATAGTGGTCCTGGTTGGGTTGAGGGGAGAAATAAGGAGCCAGTTGGAGAACTCTGAATGTAAACCTGAGTTGTCTGGGCGTTATTCAGTGGGGAATCATTGTAGTTAGGTAAGGAGATGCTGACGGGAAAACAGTGTGGTTTTCAGGATGGTTAATGGGACAGTGGTGTCATGGATGAAAAGAATAGAGCAAGTGAAACTTCACGTGTAACTCTTTATCCATATGGTAGTAAAGGTAGTAAAGTGGATCCAAAACATAGGTTGTACAATGGGAGCTGGAAAAAGCCTTGAGGACCGCTTTGTGAAATCTTAGCGGCAGTAACTAAAGATGAGAATAAAATTTTGCAAATATTGCACTGGGGCGATTATGGGACAGCAATAGAAAACTTGGTAAAGAGGGTGGCAGAGTAACGTGGAGTTAGGAGTTCTGTCATCTTTTACTTTTGTCCTACTGCCGTTTTGAGAAGGTAGCTTTGACTTCTTATTTTCGCATTAGAATTTGATACGCTTTTCTATTTGCTTTTCTTTTGGGTTCATCCTTGTTGATTTCCTGGATTTGAGTTGAGCGAAAGTCGCTGTTAGCTGTTTGGCTTTGTCCATTTATCCCTGGTCAGTGTCCCAGTAGTGGCAGCATTTTGAGCTGTGCGTTTGTCCAGCACATCACAGGCTCTTTAATATCTCCGGCTCGCACCTGCCGAATGCCAGGATTGCCTCTGCTGTCAGTGTGGCATCCCAGACTCCCCTACACACTTCCAGTAGCTCCTGGTTGAGACCACTGCACTTGGCCCAAGTTCTCCACCAGTTCAACAGGAATAATGACCCTTCCTAGCTCACAAAGTTAGCATCAGGGTTACATGCGATAATGTGTATGTGTAGCTTTTAATACCATGCAGGGACTGTTTTGGTGAATATTCAACATCTGATATTATCATTAATGAGAGAATTTTTTTGTGGTTTTAATTTTCAGGTCCATCAGTTCATTTATTTTAGCAGTTACTTGCTGAGAGGCAGGTGGGTGCCAGGCACTGTAGGAAGGCCTTAATTTCATTTATTTTTGGAGCTGATGCAGTATTTGAAGAAAAGTTCTTGTAAAGTACTGTTTTTCTTTTCAAGTCTTTAAGATGGTTGTGTTCTCAAGCACAAGTTTGCAAAATTGCTATTTAGATGTAATTAGATAATATATGTTGAAGTTTGTTAAACATAGTAGGTGATAAACGATTGTTTAATGACTTTGTCCTTGTAAGATAGCAATAGGGTGTTTAGCTTGCTTAAAATTAATGAGTTAATTTTATTTTACAAAACATAATGACATTATTGGGGAAAAGATCTGGAAGGAGGATTTTTGTTCGAAGTAGTTAAAAGTGATACAGTTTAGCTAGAATTTAGCCCGATTTTTATCTGTTCTTCTCCCCCGCCGTCCTTTTTGTTCATAGAAGAATTCTGGTCATTTGGAATTCTGCCTGTAGAGGAGAGACAAGGACTCTCAAATACTTTTACTTCTCGACTCTTAGCTCTTCATCAAAGAGGACTTTGTATAAAAGGAAGAAAGAGTACTGTGTCAGCTGTAGGTTGTGACCCTCAGCATGGACTCTGCAGCGGGAGGAATACACACATTTACTTAGAAACAGCCAGAAAGGGTGTCTGCCTGGAAGCACTTATTTTGCAGTGAATTTCTTGTAGAGGGAAACAAAGTGTAATAGGATCTGAAGGGAATTGGAAAGGGGTATGTTAATTACTGGGGAATCAATTCTTACTTGGAAAGCCTTTCTGCTTTAAGATGGGTTTTTATTTCTGCTTGGTGCTCTCTTTGTTTTCCTTTTGTTTTTTTAGTATAATTTGCTTTTAAAATTATAACCTGACTTTGCCATCCTGAAGGAAAAAGGTAAAGGGGTTTTGGAAGAATTACCTTATCATTAGAAGATTTGCGTTCTAGTCTTCAGACCAATTTTGGATAAGCCAACTAGAATCTCTGGGCTTCAGTTTCCTTTCCTGTAAAATGAGGAAAGCGGGGTGAGTCCTTCCAGCTTTAAGATCTTACAACTTCTTTTCCTGTGGAGGGTTTTGGAATGCTCTGGACCATCTCAGTCTAGAGTGGTCTTCTGCTACGTTGTTCTGAGTCCTTGTGAAAGAGGGTGAATTGTTAGACTCCATCGGGGTGTGGGCCCTTTACTTTGTATCCCTTCACTGCATTCATTATCCAAGTCAGTAGATACATGGGGTAAACCTTTGTTTACAAAAAGGAGTGAGAAAAAGCATGTGAAAAACAGACTTTTCTGTTGTTGAAACAGCAGCTCACGCTGAATACTAAGATGGCGGGTTGTTGCATTTTCTTCGTACAACAGATGAGTCTTGTTATGACATAGGAAACTTGGGGCATTTTTAATACTGTTAACAAAGTTTACTTTCTTTTCTTAAATATTAATGGTCTGGATGTAAAATTAACATGAAATTACTTAAAAATAATACTAGGTTCCTAATCACATGATTTTATTAATTTTTAAAATATTTTTTATATAAGAGATTTAGTATAGAGACTGTCTTCCTTGAATTGCTGGGGTGTAATTTGAGTGCTAAATTTGGTAATTGTGTGGTAACTTGGAATGGTAATAGCTGGCAATGGACACGTAAATAATTGGACAATACGGATGAGTGTCACTACATAAAAGATAAGCTCTGGTTGTCTTTATTTAGCTTTAACTTCATGTATTGGAAGTGGCACATTATTTACAAGAAGAAAATTAATAATCGGTGTCATTATTGATTTGTAATATTTAAATGAGAATTTCCTTTCATGATTAGCATATTATCATCATCAGAAGTTATACTCAGCATCTTGGGATTTCAGATTAATGAAATGTTTTAGGTTTGACTGAAAGAGATGTGCATCTGTTTAAGAATATAAAAGAATGATGTAGAGAAAAGGGCATTTTTCTGTGTGTGTGTGTGTGTGTGTGTGTGTGTGTATACTACCTTGAAGGCCTTTTATTAAGGTAGGTTTTAAATATAATCTCATTCTGCAAAACTTCTTGGGAAGCAAATCAAAGTGGTTGATACATCTCTCTTCTCTTAGTCACGTGATGTGAATCATTCTAAGGGGAAGAAGTGGTACTTTCCGATTTAGTTACTCAGATGTCTCCCTATAAAGATGTTCAGGCTTCTATATCATATAATTATCCTCTACTTTAGTTTGAACCCACTCCTGATTTTTCTTGGCAACAATAAAGAAGAAAGACAAGTTAGTTATCTTCTGTATATCAGTATAATTTATACTGAATTTAAATACCTAGCAGTCATCCACTTTCAGATTTAGCAACACCAAATTGCCTTAATCTCTCATTCCCTTGTACTGCGTTTTAGAGAAATTTTGGATACTAGCTCTGTTTACTGTGTGACATTTTAAAAAAGTTTGGGGGCTAGGAGTGGAAGGTAGACTGAGGGAGGAGGTGGGGGAAAGAGTTGACACCGTTTACTCCTTACTCTGCAGTGTTCCACGGTGGGCTGTGCGTTCAGATTCCTTAAGTCTAGAATACTTTCTCCCTGTTAAAATAATTCTTATCTTCAAAGCCCAGTGCCTTGATCTTTGTGATGTATTTTTGGTTTAATTCCATCCCCACTTCCATCCATGTGGCCATCTTTTTCTTAGTTTAACATTTAAAAGCTAAATTTCTACATTACCATTCTTTATAAGTAATACCATGTAGACATTAAATGTCTAAAATTAGGCCTTTTGGAAATTATAGCTATAATATTGAGTGGTTTTTTCTTTTTAAAATAAACCGTCAGAATCGTTACAGCGTATGAGAAGTCCAAAGCAATGCAGGTCAGAATCAGCCAGTGTCCTCTGCCTTATCAAGAATCCAGAAACTGGGCAGTAGTCAGTATACAATTATAACATCACAGCAGAAGGAGCATACAGATGCTTAAATGATCAACTTAATATGTTCTCTACTAAAGACCATAGAGAAGGCGGGTGTGTGTGCGCGCCTTTAACGTAATGAAGATCTCTGTTTTTAGTTCAGGAGTCAGCAAACCTTTTCTGTGAAGGGCTAGATAGTAAATATTGTGGCTTTGTCCTTTCTGACACCGCTTCTCACCGCTGCAGTGAGGCACGTAGGCAGCCATAGACAGTCTGTGGAGGAGGGAGTGTAGACGTGTTTCAGTAAAACTTGATGGAATCTGACAGTGGGCTAGGTTTGGCCCACAAGCCACAGTGTGCCAATCCTGCTTTAGTTTATCAGGCTGCCTTGTTTTTAAATTTTGTGTGGAAAGGAATGCATGGGAAGGAATTCCTACTGACTTTTTTTTTTTTTGCTTGAGGAAGATTGTCCCTGAGCTAACATCTGCACTGGTCTTCCTCTATTTTGCATGTGGGACACCTCACCATGGCTTGATGAACGATGGGTAGGTCCACACCTGGGATCTGAACCCACAAAGTCCAGGCTGCCAAAGCTGAGCATGTGAACTTAACTACTACCTAGCCCACTGGGCTGGCCCCTTTACTGACATTTTTATAGTTAAGTCATAAATTACACTTGCAGATCAGTTTAGATTTAACCTTTTAGTTATAAATAGAAAAATATTATAAGAAAGAATCTTTAATTTTTGTGTGTGTGTGTAAGGAAGATCTGCCCTGAGCTTACATCTGTTGCCCATCCTCCTCTTTTTTTGCTTGAGGAAGATTAGCCCTGAGCTAACATCTGTGCCAGTCTTCCTCTGTTTTGTATGTGGGACACCTCCACAGCATGGCTTGATGAGTGATGTGTAGGTCTGTGCCTGGGATCTGAACCTGCGAACCCAGGCCACCGAAGCAGAGTATGCGGAACTGTAATCACTCAGCCATGGGGCTGGCCCCAGGAAAGATTCAGCATTTCTTAATGATACATAATATTGCTATATACCGACTTCACTTATTTTCGTAAGTATTTTTTGATTCTGTGAAAGAGACATTGTTTTTATAGTGAGTTATAATTAGTATGATAATGAAGGTACTTAATTAGGTGTCCTTTGGGGGCAGTTCAGTCAGTTCTGTTATTGAAGTATTCAGCTTGTTTGGGACCTCTACTTTCTAATTTTAATTAAAAATATATTTCCCTTCATAGCTTTTTCTTAGTATTTTCATTAATATTATATAGAGATATGTAGATACATTTTTAAAGATAAAAGTGAATGTAAGCACTTTACTAAAATACTGTGATTTCTTAAATGTCTGCAAATTTTGATTAAAAATACTCATTTTCATTTGTGGAAGAAAACCTGAAAATAATAAAAATAGCGTTTTTTTTTTTTAAAAAAAAACACCTAATGAAGCTGCTATAAGCAAATTCAGGTGCATAGTTACTTTCTTTAGCATCAGATAGATTGCATGCCCCTTCTTGGAAAGAATGGACATGGTACTTTAATTGGAAACTGTAATTATATTCACTTTTTGGAAAATTTTCATAGTTGATCACTGCATCATTTTCCAGTAGGAGTCGATATAGATATAATTTTATTCGGTAAATAAGGCTAATTTCTACTTGATTCCATTTTTCCAGTTGGTGTTAATACTTTTGGAAGTTGTTATATAAGGCAAATAAATGAAATGATGAGCCCATTTTTATTGGTGCTGTGATTTGAAAAGGAGCATTGATCTAGAATAGCTTAGATTCCCTTGAAATGGGGGAGAATGTAAAGGTTTTTAACTTAAAACAACTGATATTTTTCATTTTATAACAATCATTTGAAAAGTAAGGTTTGCTTAACAACGTGTTATTTGCAAACTATATAGTCTTAGAAATTATATGACAGTTATTGTTAAATAATAAGATTTTATTTTTTAAATTAAGGATGTTTTTATAAGAGTTTTTGTTTGTGTTTTCCTTTCAGTAAGTGCTATCTAGAACTTTTGAAGCTTTGCCTGGTGAGTTTGTCTGTTGAAGAGTGATTACTTCTACCCTTTCTTGAAAGTACATAATCTTTTCTTGTAATAGCAGTTCCTCTGCTTTTTCACAGCACTCCTCTGCCAGAGGTGCCTATAAATCTAGTGGCATCAGCTATTGCGGTACTTTCTGCTAAATTGCTTTCCTTTTGTGTATTTTGTCCTTTTTGTCTTTTGAAAAGGAGAAAAAGTGTTAAGACAGATTTTACCATCAATTCCATCTTTGTACTATATTTTTCATAATGTGTTGCATTTTTCTTCTAAAATTCACTTTGCCATACTTGAGAAAAGAACTTTGCCATTAAGCCTCTGAGAATGGATGCTGGAAGAAAAGATTGTTTTTACTTGATATGTGAGAATGTACGTTCCTTCGTGTTTCTGTAACCCAAGACCTCTATTATTTATGACTATAGTTCATAGTAGATTGAGCAAGTGGTTCATTTAAAAGTATACTTATATATCAAAAGCTATTCTGAAGAATTGCCTGTGATAATACATATAATTCATTTTGACCCCTTTAGAGGTAATACTGACTCCCAAACAGTAAATAGTGATGATGAATATTTTTTCAAGCACTCTAATTTGTCTATAAATAATATAAAAAATTCTCATTCAAAATAATAGTGGAAGAGGTAACTAGAGGCCTGTTTCAACCCGGTTAATACTATAATTACATGTTAGTCTAGATGCTGCCATTACTTTTTTGTTTTGATGTTTGTTTCATTCACATGAAAAGGAAGCAGTTGACTACCATAATTTTTTTGATATTGTTGGACGTTTGTTGTAAAATGTTACAATTGTGTTGAGTTAAGGAAGTTTTCAATGTTGACCCTATGCATCTTTCACGCTTAATTTTAGCATTTTGTTAAAATTTACTGCAGGAATAGCGCACGTTATAGTTCTGCTTAAATAGCAGACTGTTAGAATTGTGGGTCAGCAATGAAAATTAAGTATGTCGACCCTTATAATCATGAGGATGTGGCTAGCTTTGTTTCTTAATATATTAATTTTTTTAATAAACTTCATTTTTGGAGCAGTTTTAGGTTCACAGCAAAATTGAGCAGAAGGTAGAGATTTCCTTTTTACCCCTGACCCCACTTGGCATAGCCTCTCTCATTATCAACATCCCCACCAGAGTGGATAATTTGTTGCAATTGATGAACCTACATTGACCCATCGTAATCATCCAAAGGCCATGGTTTACATTAGGGTTCATCCACTCCTGGTGTCCTTCATACTGTAGGTTTGGGCAAATGTATAATGACATGTACCCACTGTTGTAGTGTCATACAGAATAGTTTCACTGTGTATAGCTAGTCCTGATGTTATCAGAAGAGCTGATAGGGCTCCTGTAAGTGGTCAGGAGCCCTGTCTCTGTGCTCCATGTGTTCATCTCTCCCTCTCCCCAACTCCTGGTCTTTTTACTGTCTCCAGAGTTTTGTCTGTTCCGGAATGTCATATAGTTGGAGTCTTAGAGTATGTAGCCTTTTCAGATTGGCTTCTTTCACTTAGTAATATGCATTTAAGTTTCCTCTGTGTCTTTTCATGGCATGATAGCTCATTTCTTTTTAGTGCACTCATTTCTTTTCTCGTTTAGTGCTCATTTCTTTTTAATGGATAATAGAATTCCATTGTCTGGATGTACCACAGTTTATTTGTCCGTTCGCTTATTGAAGGACATCTTGGTTGCTTCCAAGTTTTGGCAATTCTGAAAAAAGCAGCCATAAACATCCTCGGGCAGGTTTTTCTGTGGATATGTGTTCAGCTCCACTGGGTAAATACCAAGGAGCGTGATTATGAGATCATATGGTGAGAGTATGTTTAGTTTTGTGAGAAACTGCCAAACTGTCTTTCAGATTAGCTGTACCATTTTGCATTCCTGTCAGCGATATGAACAAGCGTTCCTGTTGCTCCACAGAACCGTCAGCATTTGGTATTGTCACTTCTGGATTTTGGCTATTCTAATGGGTTTGTAGCGGTATCTCCTTGTTGTTTTAATATGCGTTTCCCTGATGACAGATGATGTGGAGCATCCTTTCATATACTTATTTGCTATCTGTATATCTTTTTTGGTGATGTGTCTGTTAAGGTCTTTGGCCCATTTTTTAATTGGATTGTTCATTTTCTTATTGTTGAGTTTAGGAGTTCTTTGTATATTTTGGATAATAGTCCTTTATCAGATGTGTCTTTTGCAAATGTTTTCTCCAAGTCTGTGGCTTATCTTCTCATTCTCTTGACATTGTGTCTTGCAGAGCAGAAGTTTTTAATTTTAATGAAGTCATCAGTTATTTCTTTCATGGATGATGCCTTTGGTTTTTTTTTTGGAAAGTCATCACTGTACACAAGGTCATCTCAGTTTCCTTCTCTGTTATCTTCTAGGAGCTTGATAGTTTTTTTTTTACAATTAGGTCTGTGATCCTTTTGAAGTTAATTTTTGTGAAGAGTGCAAGGTCTGTGTCTAGATTCATTTTTGGTGGTAAGGCGTGGGGGGATGGGAAGCATTCGATAGTCCTGTGATTAGGTCTTAGTCTTTAGTGAGCCTGTGCTTCTGGACTTGGGACCTTCACAAGTGCTTCTCTGTCCTCCCACTTCCTGCCTCCCCCAGTGAGTTAGAATGGTGATGGCGGGTTACAGTTGGGTATTTCCCTTCCCTTAGGACTCTTAGGCTCTGATGAACCCCCAGCGGTTTGGGTTCTAGTTTGTTTCTCCTGAGGGCAGACCTTGTTAAGAACAGAATGCTCCAGTGTATTTAAAAATGGTTGCTTTTCCCCTCCCCCTAGCGGAAGCAACAGGGGATTCTTCTCAGATAATCACGTGGGAACCTGGTGGAGCTCAGGGAGGCAAAACATACTAACGTGTGGGGACCCCTCCTATGACTGGGTCCCCTGGAGTTTCTAACTCTCAGACTTGACTGCTTTAAGCCTCTAGCGATTCATCAATTACAGTCAGGTTTTCCAACCCCACACTGATTCCTGCAAAGGTGTCTGCCAGTTGGTTGGTCTTGGTGAGCTGTGTTGTCCTGTCTGTCTCGGCAGTTTTGGGGGCAGCGATTTGCCCTGTGACCTCACTTGTCTTATGGATCTAAGAAGAGTCATTGATTTTTAGTCTGTTCAGCTTTTTGCTTGTTGTTAGGGTGGAATGACAACTTCCAAACTGCTTATGTGCTGGACCAGAAACCAGAAGTCTATGTTAGTTTTTGTAGGTGAAAAAATACATGATCTTCAGAAGGAGGTTTTAAAATTGGTATTTGTCAAGTAGGTGAAACTATAGAATAGGGGCACTCGACTATAAATGTGTAAATAATTATTTGACAAGGCTTTGTATTGCAAATACATTCATAGGTCATAAAATATGAAATGTTCTTCTCTTAAACTTTGGTAAAGACTTTTTAAAGTTTTGTTTTGGACATAGTCCTATCAAGTTGGTTAGAAGCTAGTTCAGATAGAAGTAGCGAATTATTAAAGGAAGTTTGGAAAATAAGACCTATGAAGAGAAATTAAGCAAATTCATGATTCTGTTTGAAGAAGGGAAGTCTAAGGAATTATTTAATGAATCATTTGTATGTATATAAATTAATTTTATGGGAGATAATGCTTAATTATACATATACCCACAAGGTTTTCCAGTTGTTCTTAATCATGGCTACAGATGAGAATAATTTGTGGAGCTGAAAAAAACCAGAACACATAAGCAAGGCCTAAACATATGCTTGGATTTCTTTAGACATTCTGATTCAGTGAGTCTGGCGTGGGGCTGGACATCTGTAATGTTTTAATCTTAAATCTCCGTGGATTGTTTATAATGAGAGCCGGAATTGAGAAACACTGGTTAAATGTTTGACAGGCAGGCTAGCAGTCTTCTTAGTGAGGCAGGAGGCAGATAAGAAGCATATTCAATGCATGTCATTTTAAACAATCGAGCATCTTGAGATGTGTGGTGGAACCACGAGGAAATAAGCTGACCCTTTGCTCTGCCGTTGCCTTTGGAGACAGGGCTGTGGAACTGTGATGCACGAAATGTTTAAGATGGAAAGGCACTGTAGTTCCAGGTTTGGGTTGGATGTTTGCCCTTCCTAGCAGTGTATCAGTGGACACGAGAACCCACAGCAGAAAGAGACCCTGTAGTCTGATGATGAGGTTGCAAAGTCTAGTCTTAAACTTCAGATGATCCTCTCACTGATCAGGTGAAGGAGGCAGGCGACACACCTCACAGGTGACAAACCTACAGCACACATAGGTTGTCTAATCACAGATCATTTTACATGTTTCCGGTTTTTTCCTGGTAATCGGCTACCTTAGAAATTTTGTTTTTTTTATCAGGTTGTATTATCTTGAGTAGGATAAATGGATGATGTTCTGCTCCTTTTATTTGTTGACTCTCATCTATTCCTCATAACAGTGTGGGATAACAAGTAGAGGAATGAATGCTAAGTGGTTGGTAATGTTCACGCAAAGTAAATGGTAGAGTTGGTCTGATGCTAAAGCTCGTGCTCTTTTCATTTTAAGAATGCTTCCATCATATTCTTTGACCACGGTATGGTGGTATTAGATTTTTAACTTTGTTATTGAAAAATAATCACATTATTTTTGGTTAAATCTTTTCTAACTTAGCTATTAAAAATAAAAATCATCCATTGACCTTTTATTCAGAGTAGTAACACCTTGAAGGCTTGCTAGAATACTTAAAGAGGTGTGAATTACCTTGTTGGCTGAAAATATGAGAATGTACTAAAGGAAATGGTAACAGAGCTAGTGGAAATCTTCAGGGTTTCTGATGAATTAAAATTATGCTCTTGAGTTTACCCTTTTTTACTGCAACAGGAAGGAGCACTCTATCCTTAAAAGTCTTTCTTGGTTTATTAGCAGAATATCTGCTCAAAGAAAGTTACTTTCACAGAATATTATATAAGTAAATGTATGATACTGTACGATAATCATTTATGAGTTCATGAAAAATATGGTTATCCATATTCTCATCTTTAAACTTTGCAGGATATATAACTGTATTTTTAGAAACTGTACAGGATATCGAAGGTCTCCAGTTGCTTTCCATTTTATACGTACTCCAATCTTCCATTCCTAGATTGGAAAACTGAATATGTCACTTCTGTGGAGGTTGGAATAATGCCTGTTCTTTCTTTGCCTTTTCCTCATGGACACGGATTGATGAACAGATTCTCTGAGGAGCTAGATAAGCTTTTAAAAATCTTAATAATTTACTAAGTATATACCAATCTTGAATATTATCACATTCTTCATGGAAGTAGAGTTTGTCAAAATATGTGTATAATACACAGTGTCGTGACAGGAATGAAAACTTGCCTAGGAGCTGTTCTTTCAGAACTTATCACTGGCTGGGTTCCCATTGCCTGCTTCTTTTACTATTTTTTTATTCTACTTTGCTGACAGTGCAGTAGAAATCCCGGAAGGAAGCATAAGCATTAAGAGGAACTATGCTGTGACTGTAATACCAACCTCACAGATGATTGGAAGGTAAAACGAATAGGCTGGATTTGTAGATTCATGGGATATTAAGAGCTATAATGGACCCTGGAAACGATCTAGTCCAATCCCCTGATAGAGGCAGAACTAGAACATCTTTCTACTACCCTACACTTTTTGTTGGCTTTCTGAAAAGTGAGCTAATTTTACTTGAAAAGATATGACTGGACG
This sequence comes from Equus quagga, assembly GCF_021613505.1. NCBI lineage: Eukaryota > Metazoa > Chordata > Mammalia > Perissodactyla > Equidae > Equus > Equus quagga. The sequence continues at coordinate 19,035,004 of NC_060274.1, read as the reverse complement.
TAAACATTTTTCTTAGATTTAGAAAAAGTTTATTTATTCATTCATTCATTCATATTTATCGAGTGCCTACTATGTGCCAAGCACTTCGCCAGGCTCTTGGGCTGACGAGAGAAGATCACCATGTTCCTATTACCTGAGACTTAATAGTCTAGATAGCCTATGTGGAAGGCTTTTAAAAATAATCTTATAATTCAGTCACAGATGAGCCCTTTGAAGGAAACAAGGAAATATGTACAGAATCCAGTATGGCTATATAATAAGCAAGGAGGAAAACAAAAGAACAGCGAGGACATAGAATAGTGTAAGAAAGACAGGCTAACCCCTAAATGAACTGACGATGGTGAAAATAATTGGAAAATATTTTTTCTTTTCAAGCTAAATTCTCATCCTACAAAATGAACACTATTTGGGAGTATCTGTGCACCTAACTGCTATATTGCTTTTATACTTCTGTTAGTAGACTTTAAGACTTCTGAGAACAGGGACTATGACTTATATCCCCAATACCTACTAAAGTCCGCAATGAAGAAAAATTAAAGGAACTGGTTAAGCAAACGGGGTTAAGGAATATCATTTGATTGCTTGCCACCTTTACCTTTTAGCAGCTACAAGATAGGAAAACATGGAGACAAAGAAGGATCTTTAGTACAAGAAGCTTTGCTTTTTCCCCCCTTAATTTGCCCATTATTGTTGCCACCCAAATCTGTAAAATAAGAATGCAAGAAGGTAGAATTGGAAAGAAACTGGTTATGGAGAAGGGAGGTAGAGCAGGCAAGTGGTCTATTGTTCCAGAATATAAGGTGGCATGAAGACAAGGTTCTCCTTGGTGTGGATCTAGAGTGGCTTTCAATTCACTTTTTCTGGTGTTGCTGAGGTGTCATTTAGATGAGTATAGTGACATAATGAAGTAAACCCAAATGAGTTTCCTAATGGTACGTGGGTTTTCTCCACTTTAAAAACACATTAAAAGAAACTAAATTTGTAAAGATACTTAGATGGTTTAAAGAGTAAGTAGTACAGAGGGGGTTATGATGAAAGTAGCAGTGTGTGCCCTGGTGTGCCCAGGCCTGCCACTGCTCCTCAGAGGGACTGTTTCTAGTCCTGTTGCTGGTGGTATAAATAACATGCTTTGCCACTGTTTCTCAGTTCATCAACTTTAGAAATTATCTGTTGATTTCCTGCCTTGAAAAATGAGTATTTGATTCATATCTCCCCTCCCCTCCCAATATAGTCATGCCGCTATTTTTACTTTCTCTCTTGGTTACCTTTGTAACTTTCCATAACTGTATTATAGTTGTTTATTTCTTGCTCCATCAACTATCCATATGAGTTCTTGGCTCCCTACTTTGTACAGTGAAAATATTAGCCCATCACTCTTTCCATATTTATTTCCTTTTCCTTCCTCCTTTCCTTTCGCAGTAGCTGTCATGTATGTTAATATAAACTTTTTGTTTGATTCTAAAAGTTGAAAGTGTATTATGACTTATTTTTCCTATTATGACAATTTTTTATTCTACAGCTAAGTAGTATCCTCTGAGTGCATTTTCTTTCTTGTACAGTTGTCTTCTTTCCTCCTCCCCACGTTGGCTGCTTTCATCACCTGCTTAAATTCCTCCAGCTTCTCAAGGATGGGGTCCCATCTGTGGATTCCTCTTGCTCTCATATATCTGTCATTCCTCCATCCCCCACTACCCCTCTCCCATCTGGACCAGTGCTGTTTATGTCAGTTGCGTGGCTGTCTTCCTGGACTTTTCCTTCATCTTTTTCTGGATTGAATTCAATCCAGAGAAGTTGTTTCTTAGATCCCATGTCATTGCTTTTTTTTTCTTTTGGTTTCCTTCTTCTGTTTATTGTAGCACAATCTTAAATGGCTTTCCAAGAAAAGGATAAGATGTCTGAGGCCTTGCCTATTGAAAAGTCTTTCTTTTCTCATTAAACTTTTTCAGTGGTTTGAGTGAATGGAGAGTTCTAAATTGAAACGCTTTACCTCATAACTCTCGAGGGTGTTGCTTCACTGTTTTCTAGCAACTGGTGTTATTTAGGAGAAGTTTGTCAATTAGATCGTCATTCCTTTGCAGGTGACCTCTTTGGTTTTTTTTTTTTCCTAGCAGCCTATGTTGTTGTTAGTGCGGTTGAGTCAGTTCTGACTCCTAGTGACCCAGTGGACAGCAGAGCGGAATCCTGCCCGGTTTGCGCCATCCTCTCCCCTTGCAGTGCTGTACCAGACTGTGCTCCACGGCTATTCATATGGTTCGGAAGTGGGTGTCCAGGTCTTTCCTCCTAGTCTGTCTTAGGCTCTGAAACCCGTCCACCATGGGTGACCCTGCTGGTATTTGAAATTCTGGTGGCAGAGCTTTCAGCATCACAGCAACATGCAGCCACCACAGTATGACAGCCAACAGCTGGGTGGTGTGGTTTCCTGATCAGGAACCGAACCCCGGAAATACAGGCCACAGTGGTGAGAGCACCGGCTCTTAACTACAGCGCCGCCAGGTCTGGCTTGGTAGACTATAGGGTCTTCTTTTGAAGTGTTCCTTCTATAAGATTTGAGAGTGGGGTATTCAGGTCTGGGTCTTATTTCATTTATCACTCTGGGTACTTTCATCTGAAGACCCATGTTATTTAGAACCTAAGGAAAATATATTTTCTTCTGTTACTTCTTTGATAACTTTTCTTACTTCTTTTTTTCTCTTGTCAAACATTACATCTTCTAAAACAATCCTTTATATTGCATATTTTTTCCCTTATATTTTTCAAGTTCTTTATCTTCACTGTACTTTTTTAATAGGTTCTTGGGACAGAGTGACAGCAAACATATTTGTTCAGCTTACTATCTTGAACTAAAGCCTCTTTTCCCTACTTTTTAATTATTATAATTTTGAACTGGAATTTCCTGAATAATTTTCATCAGTATATTTTAGGGGTTATTTCGAGGGGATCTTGGTTTATATGTATTTCCAAAACCATACTATTTCATTGTATGATCAAAGTTCTCATTTAAGAGAACACTGCATTTTCGTCGTTGTTTCTCATCTGTTAAATACTTCCTGCATTTAAACCTTGAATGAAATAAAAATTTTAAAAAATTAAGTGCAGGATACAAGGAAATAAGAAGCTTAATTGTAAAAATGTGCTAAACTGTAGTCTTATTCTCTCCTCTTACAATACTGCATTTCATTTAGGTTGCTAAATAGTTAAATTCATTCATTGCTTATGAAAGATATTTTTAAATCCCAGGTAAAAGGGATTTTTAAGTTGTATTTAAGAATCTAATATGTTTTAACTTGTTTCCTTAATAATTGCTATCATTTTTTGCCTTAAATTCATATGATAATTTTTTATTTTTGCCTATTTATGTTATCATTATAAAAGCTGATTCTTTTTCTTTAAATAACAGGTTTTTGAGATATTTTTACATACCATAAAATTCACCTTTTTAAAGTGTACAACTCAGTGCTTTTCATTATTTTCAGAACTATGCTATCGTTAACACTTTTCAATTTGAGAACATTTTCATCACCCCATTACGAAACCCCATACCCGTTAGCAGTCACTCCCCGTTACCCTCTCCCCTCAGTCCTTCACAACCACTTAGCGATTTTCTATTTTTGTGGATTTGTCTATTCTGGACATTTCATATAAATGGAATCATGTAATATGTGGTCTTTTATGACAGCATAGTGTTTTCAAGGCTATCCATATTGTAGTATGCCTTAGTAACTTCTTTTTATGGCTGAATAGTCCATTGTGTAAATACACTGCATATTATGCAGTCATCAGTTGATGGACATTTGGATTTTTCTTTTTTTGCCTTTTATGAATAATGCTGCTGTGAACATTTGTGTGGAAGTTTTGTGTATATGTATATTTTCCTTTCTCTTGTTTATATTCCTAGGAGTGGAATTGCTGAGTCATATGGTACCTCTGTGTTTAACATAGAGGAATTGCCAATCTATCTTCCAGAGTGGCTGCACCATTTTACTGTCCTACCAACGATAAGTGAGGGTTCTGATTTCTCCACCTCCTCACCACCCCTTGTTATGGTCTGTCTTTTTTATTATAGTCACACAGGAGGATGTGAAGTGCTGTTTCATTGTGGTTTTGATTTGCATTTCCCTGATGACTAATGGTGTGGAGCAGCTTCTCATGTGTTTTTTGGCTATTTGCATATCTTTTTTTTTTTTGAGAAATGTCTGTTCATATCCTTTTCCCATTTTTAAATTGGGTTATCTTTTTGTTGTTAAGTTGTAAAAGCCCTTTATATTCTGGATATTAAATCCTTATGAGATATGTGATTCACAAATATTTTCTCCCATTCTATGGATTGTCTTTTCACTTTCTTGATGGTGTCCTTTGAAGCACAAATTTTTAAAATTTTGATGAAGTCTAGTTTATCTACTTTTTTCTTTTGTGGCTCATGCTTTTGGTGTTATATCTGAGAAACCATGGTCTTAGCTGAGGTCACGAAGATTTACTCTTATGTTTCTTCTAGGAGTTTTATAGTTTTAGCTCTTACATTTAGGTCTCTGTTCCATTTTGAGTTAATATTTGTATATACAAATGAGATGGGGTCCAAATTCATTCTTTCTCGTGTGGATATTTAGTTGTCCCAGCACCATTTGTTGAAAAGACTGTTCTTTCTCCATTGAATTGTCTTGACACCCTTGTCAAAGTCAATTGATCATAAATGTTTATTTCGGGACTCTCGGTTCATTCCATTTATCTATATATCTAGCCTTATGCTAATACCACGCTATCTTGAGTACTATGATGTTGTAGTGAGTTTTGAAATTGGGAAATAGTGAGTTCTCCAGCTTTATTGTTCTTTGTCAAGATTATTTTGGCTTTTCTAGGTCCCTAGCATTTCTGGATGAATTCTAGGATCAGCTTCTCAGTTTCTGCAAACAGCTGGGATTCTGATAGACACTGTGTTAGTTTTGTAGAGTGGTTTGGTGAATATTGCCATCTTCACAATATTGTCTTCTGTTTCCTGAATATAAGATGTCTTTCCATTTACTTAAATCTTGTCTCAACAATGTTTTTTAGTTTTCAGTATACAAGTCTTGCATTTCTTTGGATAAATTTATTGCTAAGTATTTTATTCTTAGTGATGTTATTGTAAGTGGAATAGTTTCTTAATTTCACTTTTCAGATTGTTTATTGTCGGTGTACAGAAGTACAGTTTATTTTCATATACTGATCTTATGTTGTGCAACCTTGGTGAACTCATTTATTCGTTCTAATAGTTTTTTAGTGGATTCTTTAGAATCTTCCGTAGACAAGGTCATGTCATCTATGAATAGAGGAAGTTTTACTTCTTCTTTTCCAATTTGGACACTTTGTTTCTTTTCCTTGCCTGTTTTCCCTGGCCAGCACATCCTGGATAATGTTGAATAGACATGGTGAGAGTGGACATCCTGTCTTTTTCCTGAGCTTAGCAGGAAAACCGGTATTCTTTCAGCATTAAGTATGATGCTAGCTGTGGGTTTTTCATAGATCCCTTTGTCATGCTGAGGAAATTCCCTTCTCCTTGAGTGTTTTATCGTGAAAAGGTGTTGGATTCTGTCCAAAGCTTTTCCTGCGTCCATTGAGATGATCATGTAGTTTTTGTCCTTTGTTCTACTAATATAGTGTTTGATTCTGTGAGTTTTTTGAAGATAGGGTTGTTTACTTGTTTTAGTATCTTATTTAACTTTGCTAAGAACTGTTCTTCTCACAGAGGTGGAGTCTCAAAAAAGTTTGTCAGCTCATCATTTTACACATGAAGACATTTGTAAAGAGGCTGTCTCAGAATTTCAGCTAGAACTAGAACCCAGAGCTCTGGCTTTGTGCTTGTTCTGCTGGGCCATAGCGCTTCATTATTATAATTAACAGGTATTTAGTACCATGAACTAACAAGAAAAATGAGTCTAAGAAAAAATTTTTTTGGTTGACATATTTTTGCCTAATTGGTTTTATGGTGTTTACTTGCTACTAAAAGTTAGATTTAATCCAGTTCTATAGTTTTAGGCCAGTCTGACTTTATTACGTACTCAGATGCCAAGGATTGATTATATTTCCTCTGTGTTCATTCTCCAGTTTTAAAATGACCTAAAATAAGTCAGGAAATGACATTTACATGTGAAAATCTGCTCTCTTTTGTGCAGTAAGGCTTGGTGATTTTTATATATATACACACACACACACATATAAATGTGTGTGTGTGTGTGTGTGTATATATGTATGTTAGCCTATATATATGTAAGTTAGACTGTCTGGGTTCAAACCCCAGCTTCCCTACTAACTAGCTATATGGCCTTGGGCAAGTTGTTTGACCTTGTTGTACCTGAGTTTCCTCTTTTGTAAAAACAGAGCTTGTAATAGAGAACTCTTATGAGGTAACACATATAGAGTGCTTGACACACATTAAGTGTTCAGTAAACCTTAAACTGCCATGATGGTGACGCACTTCAAGGCCTGCTGCTTCCTACTTTCTCCCTCCCTTCCCAAACAACAAAAAAACCCAAAAACCATTTAAGGCAATTTAATGAATATTTATTTTGTATTTGAATTTGATGGTAAGTTTTGTAAAATAAAAGGTTTTACTGGCCCTGGTCTTTGTTTCTGCTTATCTAGCCTGCGTACATCTTCCTGATTACTCTTCATTAATTTCTAACTTCATCATGTTATTTTTTTTCCTGAAGCACTTTTCCCCCTGTTGCTTACTTAGAGGATCATGTCTAAATTGAAAGACTTGTGTTCAAAGACTTTGCTCCCTGCTCCCGCCTTCTGCAGCTCCTCTTCAGGAGTTGTGGAGTTCAGGAGCTGCTTGTCTGGACAAAAGCCATGAGTCTAGCTGTGCAGGAAGTATCTGGCATGTGTCACAGGTCAGATAAATTAATTGGTTTACTCCAGAGAGAAAGATGACTAGTAGGATTAGGTAGATATCATAGCTCTTCATAAGCAAGCAGTAGAAAAATTGAGACTAAAGATATGCAAGATAGGAAGATCTCACCATTTTTAAAAGGATGCATTGGGGTTCAGAATTAGAAGACTAGATATGTTGACACCAAGAAATATTCAGTGTAGCCTTACAGTTTGGCTTTGCCTTATAGCTGCCTCGCGCGTATGTAAAAGGGCAGACAGAATAATAAATGAGTATTTCTCCATTTAACAAATATCTTTGTAGACTTGTTCAATATGTAATTTCTTTCCTTTTGGGTTTTCTTCATTTTAATTTCAGACGCGTTGTTTCATCATTTAATTGAACACAGCCACAATAAGTGGGGATAATTGACCAAGGAGAACTTTGTTAGTTTGATCCTTTTCTAAATAAACTGTTAACTCTCAGTGATGACAATTTTAGGATGAACCGTATATGCAAGAAGCAGTACTCACTGTAGGTATGAAGGATATGAATATTTGTGTCTGTGACATGCTGTTTTGTGATCTAATATATTCAAAGTTGATATTTCCCTGTGCTATAATGTTATGTCCACAGTAAGGTAACATTAGTTCTTGTTAAAGTAATGAATACATTCCATTAAATGATGATAATGGCCACCATTTGGTGAGTACACTCTGTATAATTTTAGTTGTCACCACGGTTCCACAAGCTAAAGGAGGTGGGTCTCTGCCCTTTACAGAGAAGGATGTTGAGAGGTGTAGTGGCTGTCCTCAGATCCTGGCAAGTGATGGCGGCGGCGTGTGAACTGGCTTGGAAGGAGAGGCCTCAGAAGTTCCTGGGGCACCTCAGTAACAACAACAACAAGACAAAAAAGATGCCCCTCCAGGCCTCTCGGGCGCCCGAGCTACAGCGAGCCCGCAGCAGGGCCGGGTGTGACACCCGCGGGAGGGGGAATGGCTTGCTCTGAAATCTGTGTTCTTGCCACACTGCTGTCTCTCGATTACATAGAAGCATATCTGTCCTTTAAAATTTAATTTTAAACTTTTCGTTGTTATGAAGGAATGATTTACTATGAGTTTTTTCCCCACTCCATAGGGCGTTTTTAGTGTTAGGGTCCATCAGGGCAGGCTGCAGCTGCATCATAGGACAACCTCGTCCAGAGGGAAAGGGAAGAAATCAGTAGTAACGTTGAGAAAAATCACTCCTCTGAGCCTCAGAATTATCGTCTGTAAAATATGGATAATAACTACCTTTCAGAATCAGCTGTGAGGATTGAGTACATTTATGTATTTAAGACAGTGCCTGAAACTTAGTAGAGAGTAAGCAGTTCTTATTATTACATTAAGTAAATATAGTTATCATTTTAGCCGGACATAGGTGAATATATTAATATTAATGTCATAAAAAAGACCACTTTTGTCTGGAACGCAGTGCCATACATACTGTAAGAATAAAACCTTTCTTGGCCTCCCTGTAACTGACTTTCTGGATTTACAGATAGTTTTCATTCTCTGTGAATAAAGCCGTTGATGGCCACAGCATACTGAAGTTTCAAGACCAGTAGATTATTTCCCAGGAGGCCCAAATTAGTAGAGAGAGCTGTTTACTTATTATTTACTAACTAAGAATCAGTTTTGTGTATTCCCAAATCTGTTTATGCCTGTTATATTTGATATCATAATCAAATAATTCATTTTAATAATATATAAACTGCTGAAATATGAATGCAAGTCGAGAGGTATAATAATCTGAGATGAGTGCTTTGGAAAGACTTCATGAAGGTCAGTCGCTTAAAATTTCCCATCTGATGCTGTGTGGGTGAGATAACAGTAGACAATTGGAAAAATCCCACTGTGAATTCTGCACCTAGATTGCATTGGCAGTATCTTTAAAGTTCTGTTAAAAAAATTAAACTGGAAATCTTATACGTAGGTAGTTATGGTTATGTTTTATGCAAGAAAAACAGCTCTGAACTCTATTTAATAGATCCATACTTAAAATGTCTTTGGCTAATATCAAGAGATTAACAAAATTGTATATGTTTTGTGATAAAATAATATGTAAGGTAAATACAATTTTTATGATTCTCCACAATATCTTGTATTTTTTTATTAACATAGTTATCAGTTCTGTTCTGATCAGATAGGAGAAGTTTTACTCCATTCACATAAAATGGGAATTACGGACTGTGCTAATTGGTGCCAGAAAGAATACTTTAACTGCAATGATTAGAATTAAACTCCCTTTACTGCGTAGCAGGTGTCTGACGTAGGACGTGGATGAACAGAGGCCTGGGCATTTCTTTCTTTGGCCTGAAAGGGTGTAATTTGGCTCTACCGAGCGCTGGTCCTAGCATTGTGGAATCTTGCTTCCTGTAGTTGCATTTGAGCAATTGATGGAGCAAAAAATACTACCGCTGCTGCTGCTAATAATAGTAATTGCAGGTGTTTAAAAAGTAGGATACTATCAGTGAAACATGCTCAATTAGTCTATTAGTTTATAAAATAATAGAGTTAATTGCTAGTAATAAATGAAAAAAATCCATTGGAAATAAATATCACCTGGAAAGAGTTCTAGAAATCCAAAGGAAAAAATGCGTAGAAAATAGGAATTTAACCTATGGTGCAATTATTTTTAGTTAAGAAGAACCCTAAGACAGGTACTAATAGAATACAGAGTCACACACCTGAATGTGGGTTTGTTTAAAAAGGACTGTAATTTTATTAAATCCTGTTGAATTTTATTTCTAGATTTAGCCTTCTATTTTCTATTAGTATTTAACTAATGAAAAGCAGATTAGTACAGTACCATGTTAAAACACCTAACTTCTAATTTCAAGTTTGTGAAGGTAAAAAGCATCTAACAGCCCGTAGTGAGTTCTGTAAGTATTCAGGTGCGTTTTGTTTTGTTCTTTACTAGCATACTTTATTAATTAAGAGTATAGGCTCTTGAGCCAGAATGCTTATTCAAATTCCGTCTCTGCTGCTTTCTAGCTGGGTGACTTGGGGCAAGTTACTTAATTTCTCTGTGCTTCAGTTCCCTTATGTGTTCATATAGCGGGAATAATGTATTCTTCATGGGTTATGAGGATTAAATAACTTAATATGTATAACATGTTTAATATAATGCCTAATACATAGAAAATGCTGTGTTTGCTTATTATATGTAGATTTGTAGAAATTTGCTTATTCATCTGTAATCAAGTCTCTTGATATATTCATTGGTGATAAGACATCAAGCCACACTTAGAAACATAGTTATGTGTTTCTTCATTACATTTTTAGCCTACACTATTTAAAAATGACTCTACAGGAATGAAAAATGCCAGTAAAAAGGTTATCGTTTCGAAAAGCAGTATTCCACAATGACGCTTGTCTACTTTTCAGATTTGCTGACTTGGGCAGAATCAGATGCTGGACAGATCAACTACCTCTTCTCCTCTTTTTAAGTGAAAGAAAAAAAATTGGGCCAGAGTAAAGTGTATTAACTGTATATTACCTTGGTTTTGAATGTTGCTGTTTTTAATACTTCATTTTTCTTTTTTCTAGAAGGAACAGTTGTCTCATTTCTTTTAGACCTGTGGTGTCTGAGCTTTGTGATTATCAGCAGAAACTAGCTGGTTAGATTGACGTGTAATAAACCTACCTCTAAATGTCAACATCAGTAAATAGCCTGTGTTGAAATATTTGTGTAATATATAACTTATCAATTTGCATAAAAAGCCCACACATACCGTAAACTCCTTAATGGAATTAATGACAGCTTTGGTCGTCCAGGAGTAGAGTGTTATTGTCAGCATGAGAGTGGAGCTGCGGTAATCCAGCTCCAGTTCCTGATTAATGAGGTTAGTGAATTGCTTTAATCTCTCCTACTTATGTGTGGAGTAGGGCCACATCTTGTCTTTGAGAAATCTTGCGTGCATTCATGTTTAAATATTTGAACAAAAATGAATCTCAGGCCAGAGATAGTAATTTAGGGCATCGTCATGGACAGTTGCATAAATAATGGAAGATGTTTCTCAGAAACAGTGTTGCACATAGAATGGTGTAGGGTAAATCTTTTTTTGGTACAAGGTGCTGCATTTACATTTTATTTCAGGGATATTGAAAGTTAAGTAACATATAAAAATCTAAATTAAAATTTTTTTTTAAACATTGAGTTTATTATAAATAACAAAATATACTTCTCTAATGAGTCGTTTTGAAATATAAACAAGAAACTAAAATCCATTAGAAAGTGGTTAGTGTCCAAAGAGTTCTGTGTCCTTTACTGGTTGAAGTAATTGATGATGCCTTCCTTTGTTGATAAAGTATAAAGTATGGAAGGAGCTAGAGGAAACACCATTTTATCAGCAGAGGAAACAGTGTGTTTGCAGGTTTCATAAAAGCCTTAGGAGCTCTGAGAACAGATGTTCACTGCAAGTGGCAACAGGCAGGAAAAGCTGGTCATGGAAGGAGGAAGGACGTCCCTCCAGAAAAGGCTCTGCTCTTCTTAGATGGGAGGATAGTTTGTGGACATTCTTTTTGCCCCTAAGTCGTGGGGATTCATGGAATTAATTCTTAATATATATGAGAGAAAAAATACTTGCTACCTCTGGCTTTTGATCGTTTTCTTCATATCAGAGGATTTAAGAGGAATCGTGGGTGTAAAGAGCTGAAGATGATAATGTAAAAAATTCAGTAAAATTATGATCCAAATAATATATAATTGTATAGATTTTTCAGGATCAGAGGAAGTTTTTTTAAAAAAAACTTCTGTGTAGAACTGTGTCCTTTGTGTATAACCGTATATTAAGCATTGTAAAGTGTTAAAGTACAAAAAAAATCACAATATAGAAAGTTGTTGAACCTGTGTGTAAAGACTCATTGTTTTTCCTGTTTTTACAAATTTTTTATTATGAAGTAGACTCACAGTAAGTTTCAAGATAGAGAGGTCCTGTGTACCCTTCTTCCGATGATAGCATTTTGTATGACAGTAGTACAATGTCAGACCTGGAGAATGACGTCAGCACAATACTCTGTTAACTAGACTGCAGACCTTATTTAGATTTACCAGTTTCTACAAGCACTCATTTTGTGTGTGTGTGTGTGTATGCAGTGTCCTGCAGTTTCATCACATCTGTAGATTCGCCACAAACAAGACACATATCAGCTCCATCACTGTAAATGAATTTCCTCAGGCTGACCCTTTATAATTACACCCCCTCCTGCTCTCAGCCCCTAATCCCCGGCAACCACTGAGCTGCTCTCCATCTCGATACTGGTGTTAAGATTATCTTTTTACAGCAGTACATGAGCCTATGTAAATAACATTGCAAATTGATAACTGATACCCCTAAATTTTAAAAATCTTAAATAATTTATGCTGCTGTTACTCATGTTATAGAAATTCTTTTCTCTTCAGTAGGATTCATCATAGAGTTCTTTGATGTGACTATTTTGTCTTACATGCTTAAGTGTTACATTTTAAATACTTTAAAACGGTGTCGCTATTTTAAAAAATGCATAGCAAAACATGAGTATTTAAATGGGGGTGGCTGTGGAAATCTGACAGTTGGGAGTAGCTGTGTCCCTTCAGTTCAGGGAAATCACATGTAGGTAAAGAAGCCACCATGGGAGGGGTCACCTATTGTTGCCATTTTGGCTCTACGTCTCCTCTTACTTGAGATTTTAAGATGGGGCAAACATCTTGAGAAAGAAGACGGCGTGGTCTGAAACACTTGTGGAAAGAAGAATGAAGAGTACAAACCTTTAATGCTCTGAATCTTTTGAGTTTCTCTGGTTTAGAGTGATACAGATAAGAGGATGCTTTCTAGTGAAAGGGAGGGTGTGGACTTTATGTAGGAGCTACACAATAGAGTTTCGAAGGTGGAAAGGACTTCGAGAGAACGTTTAATGTAAATTTTGTCTTCAAAGCTATTGGAATCCTCTTGGATAAATGAGAAACTCTTATTTTAAAAGGATATTTTAAGATTTCTCATAGTAACTGAAAGGATTGGAATGGCAAATCCATTTTGAAATTAACATAAATTCTTCATGTTGCATCTTTTGTCTTATTCTCTCAGTGTAGATGAAGGATATCTGACCGCTTTGAGGAAAAACGTTCATATATCCTAATAAATCAACCTTAGTCTAGAGATTCTTAATCCTGTCATACATCAGAATCACCTCTGGATATTAAAAAAAATACTCCTGCACAAGTCCTTCCTCTGAAAATTCTGATTCTCTGGGGTGAGGCTGGGCCCCTGCGTGGTTCTCACATATTCCCAGAGATGTTCTTCTCCATACTTGATAGTATTTAATAGTATCAGATGTTTTAACTTTCTAAACTAGTCATATTTTTCAACCCTTTGGACATTGAAGTTACAGAGTGCTGAATGCTATCTTCATTTTCCGTATTATTCTAGTGGTAGAATTAGGTTTGGGGCCTAGTACGTTCGTAAGGATTTGTGTTAAGCCAAATAAAATGGGAAGGTTTCTTCACAGCATATCTTGCTCTTTTAGTCAAGGAAGTGTGTACAGTAGTGACCAAGAAACATACAGTCCGACCTCTAATTTTACATAGCTAGTTATCAGCTATAATATCCAACTAGATCCTAGTATAGTTGTAGTTTATAAGATACTAAATTAGACTTTAAATTATTGAAGAAGTTAAAACCTTTTTTACACACAGACACACAAGACACTCTTTTACATCTCTTTAGACTTTGGGTGAGGCAGATGTTTCTCAAAACTAAATTTATTGGCATAAAGTTCTGAAATTTGGGGTGGAGTTTTTTGGCAGCTGTTTAGTAGCTTTAATGTTTATAAAATGTGTTCTGTATAAAATATCTTACACTCTGTTTTTAAGGGAGCTCTTGTCAGTGCCTTGGCTGACGACACCTTACATTTGTGGAATTTACGTCAAAAGAGACCTGCCATACTACATTCACTTAAATTTTGCAGAGAAAGGTAAGAACTCATTCAGTTATCCTATATATAGGATATTTGCTATTCTGTTTTGAAACATTTTCTTTGAACTTTATTCTTTGATTTTATTTTTTGTGATGGACTTTATGAATAATCTAAAAAGTAATTCAAAACTTCAAAAGTTACGCAGTAAAAAGCAAGTTTCCTGCATTTCCATACCCATCTTCCTCTCCAGAGGCAACCACATAAACTTCTTTTGTGTCCTCATGGAAATAATTGCAGTCTGTATATATAAGCAAAAATCTCTATAAAGCTCCCTTTTTTTCATAAAAGGGAATGCATTGTGTATTATTTCTGTAACTTGTGTTCATTTAACCATATATCTGCTAGATTGTTTCATATTGGCACGTTTAAATCTTCCTTAGTCATTTTCATAACTGCGTGATATTCCATTGCCTGGGAGGGCTATAATTTATTCACTCAGTCTTCAGCAGTGCACATTTATATCGTCTTAAGTCTGCTCCTCATTCTGCTCTGCTGTGATATTATCTTACGTATGTCTTTGTCCGCTTACACAAATCTGCGAGAGAAATTTGTAGAAGAGGAACAGCTTGGTCACAGAAATCTGTTATATGACTTAGGAGTTTTGTGCTTTGATTGGAGAGGCCTTTTTCACCCCAATTTTGTTAAATATTCTCTTTTTTTATAATATTCTCAAAGTTGCTTTTTTAATGCTTAATCTTTGATTCACGTGGAAGTTATTTTGGTATGAAATATGAGTAAGGAATATAGTCCCTACTCTCCCGCATTGCTTGTGGGATATATTTTTTATTTGTATATGTAAATATGTATGTGTGTGTGTGTGTATAGATGTATCTGAGTATATCAGTGTGTACATATATGTGTGTGTGTGTGTGTGTGTCAAGGTTAAGGAATCTGGGTCTAGATAGTATCTAAATGCAGTGGAGTTAGTGTCTTCAGGCCATGGCCATGTGCAAGGCTCAGGCTGTGTTCCTGCTTTGATAAGTGTCAATCTGTTCAGGTTATATAAACAGGTCAGTCTGTGAGTCTGGGCTTCTGCCCACAATGGCCCTCTGAGTATGCAAGCTAAAGAGGCTGCTGGGAACATAGCAGTTCAGACTTCTCTAGCCAACACCAGGGCATGCCTGCATTGTATGGGGGACAGAGACCAGAGCTGGCAGGGGTCAGTAGCAAAGTTTGCTATTGGGCTGTATCTTGTATGGGGAAAAATAAGTCATCTAAGTGGCTTTAGTTGAATCACGGTTCTCCTAGGAGAAGGGCAGAGGTGAAGGAGGAGTTAATGGAAGGAGGGAGGGGTGAGATCAGGGAAGAAGAGGAAGCAAAAAGTCAGGGTTTAGTTCTTTTCTACCCGTTGGGAAGAGGGCCAGCCCCTTGACTTGCTGGGCAGAGTTCCTCAGTCAGCTTGCCAGTGGGATCTCAGGTGGAGCCCTCTGTCAGCCTCATTGCCATAGAGCAGGTGGAGATAGTGATGGGCGTCTTGGTTCCAGTACATGTCCTCTTGGTGTCAGCCTCACACCACCTGCTGGAAGTGGAAATGTGGATCTGGCTGAGTAGTTGTCAACCTGGTGTGATTTTATCCCCTAGGAGGTGTTTGACAGTGTCTGGAGACATTTTTTTGTTGTCATAATTAGAGGAGGAGGGTGGAGCAGTGCTCCTGGCATCTAGTGGATACAGGCCGAGGATGCTGCCAAGTGTTATACGACGCACAAGACAGTCCCCCATAACAAAAAATTAGCTGGTGCAAAATATCGGTAGTGTCAGAGTTAAGAAACCCTGGACTCTAGCACATTAAATGATTTTATTTGGTCAGAGTAGCGCTGTAGAAGTTCTCTTAAACCACCACCCATTGCAGGGATCCTGCCAGGATGTAGAATTCCAGGAGAAGGATACCTCGGACACCTTATTTTCCTGTGGCATCTTCGTATTCCTCACCGGAACACAGAAATTTGGCAGCGTGTGGTCTAAGTTCACATATACTGCAGGTTATCATGGTAAATCTTCATGGAGAAAGGATCAAACCTCCAGGAATCCCAGAGGCAGGAGTTGATGATGGTCAGATATGGAGTGAGTCTCCTCTGTAGTACTTCTGACCATAGTCTCCCAGAAGTTCTGGTAAAGGTGGGTGAGGAACAGTAAGCTAGTCTATAAGGTGCCTTTGTGTGAAGTACAAGTAAAGTCGCCCTTCTTGGTGGCTGCAGCCTCACAGAGTCCACCACCCCCTCCTTGGTTGGGTGCTGTTAGGCAGGGCACAACCTGCACGATTGTACGCAGTGGGTCCTAAAAGTTACAAGTGAAATGAACTGATGGAGTTCCTAGTTTTGAGTTCTGTCCTATCCCCATTTAGTTGATAGAAAATCATAGACAGCTGATTATGTGCCAGCTGAGTGCTGGCTGCTGAGCATGCATTTGTAAACAAGACCCGGCTGACCAGCAGAAACTCCCGGGGTCCGTTCAAAGCTCAGCTGCCCTTGGGCCTTCATTAGGCAACAGTAACTGAACTGTAGCGTGAGCACCTGGTCCTTCAGTGTCTCCTTTGGATGAAGTCCTCTGGGGTGGCTACAAACTTGGATGGCAGCTGGTGGAATGCCCAGGAATGGGCGTGGGGCCTCATGGATGACCCTTGTTATATTCTCTCCAGACTAAAGTTCAGATTTCTTCAAATGGCAGCAGGGAGAGGGGAGGCATTTGGGAGGAGCTTAGTTTTCCTCAGCACCTGGCTGCAGGTTCAGAGGGAAAGTGGAGTGAGGCTTTCCCCCAGCTCTGGGACCCTGCCCACGGCAGCAAGGCTGGTTCTGCCTCTCACCCTGAGCTCTGTGTCGTTCAGGAGTTCCCATGTGCCCTGTACTCTATACCCTGATGGAAGCTTTCTGTTGGCATGGCTTCCCAGGCAGGCAGAGGGACAAAATCCTGTCCTTCTCATTTGTAGGAATCCATCCTTTTCCTTCTACAACTGCTTTACATTCAGTGATTATATCTGTAGCAGTCAGGATAGCCTGAGTTATGCTGTGGTAACAAACACTCTCAAAATCTTAATGACTTAGTCTAGCAACAGTTTATTTTTGCTAACACTATATGTCCTCTGTGGGTTTGCTGGAACTCTTCCTTTTCATTATCGTCTTTATTCCAGAATCCTGGCTAAGGAACAGCCAGTCTTTACAATATTGCCGGTCACCGTAGTAGAGACTCACTGCTCTGCGTATTCTCTACATAGTAGAGAATGTGGCGGCGCACACGTTGGCCCTTCAAGCTTCTGCCTGGAAGTGATACATCTTTCTCTGCTCTCGTTTCCCGGGCCAGAGCAAGCCACATGTCCAGCCCTAGTTTCAGTTGTATAACCAGGAAGAGGGAAAGCTGGACTGTTTGTGAATATTTAATACTGACGCCCCGACTGCTGCTTATTTTTGCTGTCGCCATTGCGGTACAATAAGCAATAGCTTGGTCAGTGTTGCCGTCTGTCCTCAGGCGGTTGGCACTAGCTTAATAGTTGAATTACTGTTTCACTTTTATGCTATTTGCACTTATATTTCTGAAAGTAGGAAAGGTAAGAAAAATATAAAAAGTTTATACAGGGTAATTCATTACATTCCGAACCATTGTTAAATAATTTAAACTTAGGTTTTATTCCCTCATTTTCATAAGTGGTCAAATTTTCTTATTTTAGTGGAAATTTATATAAATGTAATTATCTGTAGTGATTTAAATTGTATTTTTTCATAATGTGGATTTTTTTCTAGTTTTAATTTTTTTTAATTGTGCTAAAATAAAAATAAAATTTACTATTTTAACCATTTTTAAGTGTACATATAGTTCAGTTATGTTAGGTACATTCACATTGTGTGCAACCACATAATGTGGGTATTTTGATATGATTTCACTTTATGGTGTTTAAGAAAAAATAGATAAATTGGAGTCTCAAGTCTTGGTTTCGCTATGAACTTGGGTGTATTACTTTACTGCCTTGTGTGTGGGTTTCCTAATTTGTCATGCTGGCTGCTGAGCTTGCATTTGGAAACAAGACAGACTGGGACCTTGCCATTAGGATCTTAGTCAAAGTTAAGACAAGCTTAGCTTCCCAGATGCCCAATAAAATGACATTTGTTTGTGTTAAATAAATATGTATCTCAGTTTCCATAGAATGATTCTTAGTTGGGGGATAACATAAACTTGTGAATGCCCTCGTGGTTAGCAGCCACTTTCTACTCATTGTCAAGTTTAGTCCTTCCCAGTGTTGGTTACTTACCTTCAGATATGATTTTCTCTATCACCTGGGGAGCAGTACACCATAGTGGTTCTGAGTGCAGACCCTGGAACCAAACTGCCTGAGCTGGGTCTTAGTTCATAGCCCAGTCACTTATTAACTGTGTCAGTTTGTTATCTGTAAAATGGATCATTATTAAAAAACCCTAAGATTCATATTTTAAAGTTAATATGTATAAAATAAGTAGTATGTATAAAGCACTTAGAACAGTATTTAGTACATAGAAATCACCTATATAGCTGGGTTTTTTTTAATATATTGGATTTACTTAAGGTAATAATTTTGTAACTGGAAATATCTGCATTAACTAAACCAGAGATTTGTCTTAGGCGGTTCTTTATAGAAACAACTAATTGAAAAAGGAAAATCATTAGAACCGATGACATTAACTATATCAAATCTATTTAAATTGTAGACAGTTCTGAGCTTGAAGTTAACAGTAGCTACCCCTCTTCCACTTCCAACATAGAGTTCTACTTTTTGAGACTTGATAAGTGCAGGCCATTTTTAGGGAGTAAGACAGTGCATCTTGAAGAGTGTTTATATTCATAGATAGGGGAATGTATTGGCTTGCTAGAGCTGCCATAAGAAGTACCACAGACCAGATGGCTTAGACAATAGAAGTTGATTTTCTCACAGTTCTGGAGGCTAGAAGTCCGAGATCAAGGTGCCGGCTGGGTTGGTTTCTTCTGCTGTCTGTTCTTGGCTTATAGACGAGCATCCTTTCCCTCCCTCTTTCTTCACGTGGTCTTCCCTCTGTGTGTGTCTGTGTCCCCATTTCCTCCTCTTACGAGCACATCAGTCATATTGGATTAGGGCCCACCCGTGTGACCTTACTTTATCTAAATTACTTCTTTAAAGATCCCATCTCCAAATAGAGTTACATTATGAGGCATTGGGGTTAGGACTTCAACGTATGAATTTGAGGTGGGGGGACGACGACACAGTTCAGTCCCTAACAGAGAAGTAGGTTAAAACCAACCAGGATACAAGATAGAAATTTTTTTAAAAATCACCAAACAGAAGAAAAAGTAAACATAATTTGAAAGTTGAAGAAACAAGGTTTTAAATATCTTCCTTGGCTGGCATGCAGTTCACTGTGCCGGTTGCCAGGTCCCTCTTCAGTTAGGGATTCGTCTGTCATACAGTTTTACCGTAAGAATGAATTTGCCAGTGGTAGTAGCTACAGCGTCTGAATCCCCTGCCTACATGAAGGGAGTTGGTAGTAGCAGTGTGTCATAGTGGAGAACCTCAGAGGTGGTGTGGCTTTTAATGCCCCGTCCCCTGTTATGGATTGCATTGTATTCCCCAAAAAGATACGTTGAAGTGCTAACACCCGGTACCTGTGAAGGTAACCTTATTTGGAAGTAGGATCTTTGCAGATGTGAGCAAGTCAATATGAGGCTAAGGTGGGCCTTAATCCAATATGACCACGGTCCTTATAAGAAGAGGAGAAGAGGCCCAGACACACAGGATAACACCATGTGATGGTGGAGGGAGAGACTGGAGTGACGCATCTGCAAGTCAGGGAATGCCGAGGAGAGCTGGCGATCCCAGAAGCTGGGGGAGAGGCGTGGAACACGCTCTCCCCTGGAGCCTTGAGAGAGAAACGGCCCTGCTGACGCCTTGATGTCTGGTGGCCTCTCGAACTGCGAGAGAGTGCGTTTCTGTTGTTTTAAGCTGCCCAGTTTGTGGTAATTTGTTCTGGCAGCCCCAGAGTCTAATGTGTATCTCCTTTGTTCTTCTCGCTTGATGTTGGTGAGCCTTGTTCTTACGCCCTTGGGTTTATCCTTGTAAAGCAGGGCTTTGGCTTTGATAGGAGCTGAGAATTTGAAAGTGAAATTCTGATAAGGTAGGTGCCTTATCAGAGTATGTCTCATTTAGCTTCTGCTTTGTCTTTTCCTTTAAAAGAAGTTTACTTGGGAGGAAGTCACGGGTCTATAAGCAACTACAACTATCTGCTAGTCCTTTTTTATCACCTTGAGTTAGTGTGACCAGTCTTCTCAACCATGTTAAATTTTTGCGTAATAGTTTTTAAATAACAGCATTAAATACGAAGCATTTAAGACTGAAGACTAAGTTATATTTGTGGGCTTTCCTATTTAGGACTTACTATTTTCTAATAATTATATCCCTTAATTGTATAACTGTATGTTTATAAAATGCTTCCACATAAATGTTATGTATTCTCAGGGGTCAAGAAAAATTCCCCTAAGTGAAAGTTCAGAGAATAGATTTTTTTCCCCATAAATATGTTAGACACCTGAATAGCTGAGTCTTTATGTTGAAATTAATATATTTCTTTTAAAGATGTGCTTTTCCTTTATTCTAACACACTGATTTACAGCTTTTTCATTGCATGATAGATGTGTCTATTTAAAGAATAAAATAAGCATGCCTGCATTCTAAAGTAATGATTAGGAAAATGCGATATTATATGGAATGCACTAATAAAATTGTAACTTAACAATTATCAATGGAGCATCACTGTCCAAAGTCCTCTTAAGAAAAAAACCTACTTGACAAATGGAGTGATCCATTCAGAACCAGCACAGCAGTGGGAAGTTGGTGCCCATTGGTTACTTTAGGGACTGACTGCTGCCCTAGCGTCAGATTTTCTTAGTAGCATAAATTAATATAGAAACAAAAACTAATTTATCCCATTATACTCTTATTATAATATTACCTAAATATTGTGCTTTGCATATTTATGAGGTTTATAATTTGCTCAGCATGAACAGGGCATAGCTGCAAAAGAGTCTTTGGCTAGATACCAAGCCTCAAAATATCTCTACAGGTCTTCCAAAGATTTTGAATTAATTCACTGCACATATTTAACAAGAAAAAAGTTAATCATAATATTGGAACAAATTAGAGACCTAGAATTACAGTTTTTGTGGTAATTGCATCATATCGACAAAATATTTTTCTTTGAAAGCAGCTTTATGAAAACTGTACAAGCATTAGAAATGAGAGCAGTTTGGTGGAATGAAATTCAGGACTTGAACACAGGAGTGAAAATGTTAGCAAGGCAGACAGAGGAATCTGCCCTGGACCTAATTCTAATCCACAAAGAGAATTGCTTGCTGATATGGGTATGAAGAATCACCTTGGGTATGCTGAGTATGGATAACCCTGCACTGAGACAAACTTTAATAAGAAAAGAGAAAAATAAGTTGTCCGTGTTCAGAGGAAAGACAGTTATGATTTTATGACCTTGAGACTGTAAAAGGAAAGATGGTCAGTAAGTGTTGGGTAACTTCCTAGAATAAAATTATCCGTAATAACTAAGAAATTCTGACAAGGACATTGGGACAGACATTCAAAGAGACTAGTCTAGTTGCACAAGGACTTTACAATGTACTCAGGTGTAAAAAGATTATATGGAAGGAGGGGGTACGTAATCAAAGGTGATATAAGAGTCATTTAGCTCTGCTAATGAGCTAAGCCTTGTGAAAAATACTAGAGAAAAATAATGAATGAAAACACTGTATTTTAATGTTTAGGGCAAGAAAGCTAAGGATTAATGGTAGACAGAGTTAGGACATATGTAATTCCTCTAACTGTACCAGTGCAGTACTGGCTCAGACAGATAGTGTCTTCGGCTGCTGAAAGGACTGACTCCTGTACTGTTATTGGCTGGCTTAGGAGGAATATAGAGGGGGAGTCGTGCTTCAAATTTGGAAATGAAAAAATTACATTTTAGAAGGTAAGTTCAGTTCACTAAACTGAAATGCAGAATTGGGTGCCTTCTGCATGCCAGGGATTGTGCTAGCTATTGGGGTAAGAAAGATGAATAAAATGCATGAGTAGCTTATATTAAAGCAGAGACCCAGACATATAATAACCATAATACAATACGGTTGAATGCCCTTTGAAAAGTTTGTGTTAAACACACGTGATAGCATAATTAATCCAATCTTTTTCAACTTTTTTTTTTAACATACTGCTTTTAAAAGAAGACAAAGGCAGTCATCAAGAAAATGCAAAGTAAAACCGTAACCAGATACCACTACACTTTGTCATCAGAGTGGCTAAAATGTTGACACTGACATGACACGTTTGGAACCTCTTACAACCTCCTGGTGGGAGTTTTAAGTGTTACAATCACTTTGGAAAATATTTTGGTTGTCTTCACATACTCCATGACCCAATGCTTCCACTCCTAGACATATATGTGTGGTAGGCAGAATTCTAAGATGGGTTCCTTGATGCTCCCTGGTATACACACCCTCTCCTCGTTATTCCAGCAAACACTCATTTAGATGAAGGCACTTTGTAGCTGTAATTGAGGTCCCAGTTAGTTGACTTTAAGATAGGGAGATTAAACTCAATAAGCCTGACTTAATCAAGTGAGCCTTTAAAAGGGAATGGACTATTCCTGACAAAGGTTCAAAGCGTTAGAGGGATTCACTGCAAGGGAGAGTCAGTCCTACAACCACAAGAAGCTGAGTTCGACTAGCAGCGCCTGAATGAGCTTGAGAGCTGATTCCTCCCCAGAGCCTCCAGAAAGGGACGCCTGGCTGGTACCTGAACTTCAGCCTTGTGACACCTTGAGCAGAGAACCCAGTCATGCACTGCCTGCATTTCTGACCTGCAGAAACTGAGAGAATAAATGAGTATTGTCTTAAGCCATTAATTTTGTGTTAATTTGCTACACAGCAATAAAAAACTAATGCAGATTTTGGTACGTAGAAGTGGGACCTGCTGTGACAAATACCTAAAAACGTGGAAATTGCTTTGGAATTGGGCAGTAGGTAGAGGCCGTGTTACTGAGCAATGGGCTTGTTCTGCTTTCTGCAAGACTTGGCCAAAAAGCCAGGAGGCAAGTCAGTGAAATAGAAAGGGTTTATTGGTTTTGCCGGCAAAGGTGGAAGTGTCCTTAAAGCCCGTCTTACAGAACCAAGCCTACAGGCCAGTCACAGTAGGCTGGTCCCCGGGTGGGACAGACTTCTCATCTTAGTTCCTGATAATCTTTTGTTTTACTGGATATGCATCAGAGACCGGAGCAACACCCTGCACCCTGATTTAGTTTATAGATAATGAGAACAAAATCTTGAATACATATAGAAAGATTAGTGTTTATGTGAGTGGCACAACAGTTATAAGAATCTTGAGGAGCATGGTAGAAAAGCCTGCATTGCTTTGAACATGCTGTCTGTGGGACCCTGGTCTTGGAGACTGCTGCCACGGAGAGCTCAGAGGGACAGAGGAACGTGCTTTTGGAAACTGGAGGAAGCGGTTCCTTGTTATGTAGTGGCAGGAAGCTTAACAGAAGTGTCTCCTCCACACTGTGTAAGTGGTTACCTTTCATAGTTAGCTGAGGAGATTTCCAAGGAAAGGGTTGAAGGTGACTTTCTCTTGAAGCTTTAAATGCAAGAGGAGAGAAGTAAATTGAGGGAAGAATTATTAAAGGAACCAGGACTTAATGATTTGGGAAATTCTTACCGTGATCCAGCTGGGAAAAGAGACTGCTTCTGAAAGTGTGGCACAGAGAAAAACAGAAGGGTGTGGCTGTACACCTTTTTCCTAAAAATCTAAAGACCAAAAGGTGGGAGTGCTCAGTCACACAAGGCCTCTTTTAAGAGATTAAGGGTGTGCCCCACAGATCTTCTCAGCCACACCAGAGAGCCTCTGTGAAGCTGGAGAGTGTCACCCCTCTGGCCTCTAAGCAGGAGCCAAGACAGAGAAAGGATTATCCCAAAAAGATGTGTGGGTGTGACTTTTGTCTAATGGAGTAAAACCCAGTGAAATTTATTTAAGACCCACAAATTTCTTGCGAAAATTGTATAGCAGAAGCATTACCAGCTTGGACTGAAAGAGGCGGTATAAAATGGAAGGAGGCTGCAGCCAAAAGTAGGATGATAAAAGTAGTCAGCTGCAAACAGATGTCCTTTTATGAAAAAGGAAGAATGGTGAAGAGGCAGAGCTGAGAGCCACAGGCAGTTATTCCTGGGCCTTGAAACCTAGGGTTAGGGTTAGGGTTAGGGTACCAAACCCAACATTTGCCCAACTGGATTTCAAAACCGTTATGGACCAGTGACTCCTATTTACCATCCACTTTCTCCGCTTTGGGAATTTCTGTAAATGTGATGTTATGCCTGTCCCATCACTGAATGCTGGGAGTGTGGGAGGCAGATAATTCATCTCTTGAGTTTCATAGGTCACAGATGGAGGGGAATTGTGCCCAGGAACTGTACTTAATGGTTATACTCAGGACCCTCATCTGCAACGAATTTAGATGAGATCTGGGATTTTTGAGCCGATGAGATTTTGGACTTGAATTGATGTTGTAATTGGTTGAGACTTTGGGGATGTTGGGATGAGTGAATGTGTTTTGCATTTGGGAGCAATGTGAATCTTTGGAGGCTGAAGGGCTGGCAATTAAAGGCAGAATTCTAAGAAGGTCCCCAAGATTTCCACCCCCTGGTGTACACACACCTTCTCCTAATTATTCAGTCAATTCTAATCAAGGCGCTGCTGTGAAGGGATTTTGCAGATGTAATTGAGATCCCAAATCGGTTGACCTTCGTGTAGGGAGTTTATCTGATTGCTTTTAGTCTTTTATTACCTAACTTAAAATGGCACAAGTGAGTGGAATTACCTGCTTGGTTTGGCTCATCTCTGGAGCTCAGTTTGGTTCAAGTGTATCCATAGTATATGGGTAAGTTGAGGAAGGTATGGACACTAATGAACAACTGAATCACGTTAGGAAGAAACGGACTGAGGAATGGATGGTGGGTAGATGAACAACCAGTGTCCACCGTACTTCTCAGTCTTCAGAATGAAGTTGAAACTCTTAAATATGTAGCGCTCTGTGAACGGTCTCGCAAGATCTGTGACTCTGCTTCTTAGCACGGTAATTTCATTTCGCTATCCTTCTCCCTCTCTTTGTGTGTTATAATCCAGCTGCCCTGACCTGTCAGTGTTTTAGTGAACTGTCTTGTCTCTTGCCCGTTTATATGTGCTGATCTCCCTGCTCAGAACACACTTAGGATTCTGTTTTCATGGCTAACCCTGTTCATCTTTAAAGTCTCATCATTTCTTTTACAGGTTTTTCTGTAAAGTTCCCAAGTCTCGGTGTTGTGCCTGTTTGTGTTATCCCGCAGTGTGATGCTCTCTCCCTGAAAGAGCACATCGCATGCTTAGTGTACTTGCCCTGGTTGCTTGTCTTCTCCGGTAAAGTGTAAACCGCATCTGTTTTCTTTATCGTTTTCTTCCCAGCACCACTCTCAACGCCTGACATCTAGTAAATGCTTGAAAAAAAGTTTGTTGACATTTTGGTACCTCATTGCCTTTGCAGAAACAGGGGAATCTCTTTTCTCTAGGAGGCGTGGCCCTCCGCAGACTC
Organism: Equus quagga; assembly: GCF_021613505.1. Taxonomy (NCBI): domain Eukaryota; kingdom Metazoa; phylum Chordata; class Mammalia; order Perissodactyla; family Equidae; genus Equus; species Equus quagga. Next base: position 19,009,559 of record NC_060274.1, on the reverse strand, counting down.
TTGTTACCTGGGAGATAGGTTCTACGCGGGAGAGTCTCAAACAATAAAAAGAGAGTATTTGCTCAGGGCTAATTCTGTGTATACTCCTTATTCCTCCCACTGATCTAGCCAGAACTAGTGGTTATGTGATTGTCCTTGGAGTGCTGTTTGCTTCTTGGCCCATGGCAAAGCTTTTAAAATTTTTCGTTTTCTTTTGTAAAAAGAGTGAGATGGGAGAATAAAAAGCTTTGGGCAGTGGATTTCTTTCTACTAAACCAGCACGCCTGGGAGGTACTGCAGACCTCTTGTCTGTAAGTATCTGGCAGTGATTTTCAGGTTGAAGATGGTTTTGTTTTTCCTTTTCCTGACTTACTGTATTAGGAAGAGTTTCCAGAACAGTGCTTGATGATATTGTTGATAGCAAGTATCTTTTTCTTAGTAATATTTTTAAGAATATTGCTTCTAGGGTTTTACTCTTAAGCAGAATGTAGGGTGTTGGTTTAAGAGAGTTTTTTCCCCCTAAAAGTTGGTTGTCACTGATGGGAGTTAAATTTTAATTGAAGGCCTTTTTAACATCTTTTGAAGATTATCGTGTGATTTTTTCACCTCCCTCTTTTCTATTGATTTGATCTGTGACATTAATAGATTTCCTAATACTAAGCATTCTTGTAGGCCTGTGAATTTTTAATACAGCTGACAATTTTTTATTATACTGTTAAATGTTAGTATATTCTTGAGGATTTTTACTTCTGTTTTTAAGTGAGATTGGAATATAGTTTTTTTTTTTCTCTGTTACTGTCAATTTTGGTATCAGGGTGCACTTCCTTCATATAATGAGTTGAGTGAGATTCCTGTATATATATATATAGAGGGGGTGGGGGAGAGAGAAACCTCTTTAATAATAAAAAAAAGACATAAACCATAGACTGGGACGTATTTAGAGTACACCTTCTCTGTATAATAAAAGACAATCTAATATCAATGGAAAAAAAGTGTACCTAACAATTGCTGGTGAGTACCAGTTTGCTTTTGTTCATCCCAGCATTTGTTGTATAAAGACCTCTGCCGTCTTCATTCTCCATCATCATTTAGATCATGTAAGATCATTAAAAACAGCACTATAAGAAATCCCCCGTAGAACAGGGAGCAGTTTTTTCAGATGTTATTATTCATTCGTTCTGTAGTTGATATGCTATTTTCCTATTTGATATTCACTGTTTTACTTATATTCAGTTTTTTTGATAGTCATCAACAGAGTTATATTAAGGTCTCATTTCACAAGAGAGGTTAATATGATTTATTTGGACATATTTCTAAAAGTTCTTAAATACTTTATGAAAATTGAGATGTAATTAGTAAAGAATCTAGTAAATCAATACAAATGTAAAATGACCTTCAAAGATCTCTGAAGCTTATTTTTCAAAACATTTATTACATTGTACTGCTGGGTTATAGATATGATGACGATTTTCTAAAGTAGCTGTGACAGTTTATCAGAAAAGACAAATGGAACTACTAATAGAAAGGAAATCCTTTGAACAGATTTATAAATTACTTTCAGCTGATTCTGCTCTTATTTTTAACACATTTCCATGTTCATTAATGCGAGTAAATTTTCATCTAATAACAGGACAATGTAAAGTACAATTAATTTAACAAAAGAATCAAAATAATATCAGCTTTTTAAAAACTTTCTTATGCATTAATTCATTTGATAAACATTGAGATTCTGGTCCATGCAAATACTGTAATAAATTCCAAAGAGGCATGGGAGTTATAATTGTCTGAGAAAATGTGGCAAATCACGATGCAATGGAAAACTTGATGCAATATGAATGTAATGAAAATTTTAAAGATTAACCAGAAACAAGATGCATCATCATGTTTTGGGAATTTTAGGTAAAGCCTTATAAAACGGCCTGTATGAACAGATGTGTAGGATTAGTAGGAATTTCCTACACTGACAGTGGGGGAAGGGACTTTCCGTTATGTGCAGACGCACAGTCGTGAAGCAGTCTCACATGTGTAGGCAGAGTATCTGGTTAGCCATTGCTAGGGGTGTTGTCCAGAGAGGATGATTTTGGAAAGGTGGAAAAGATCTACTTCATGAAAGGCCTTTTATACAATTATAAGAAAGTTATATTCTCAACCTTTTTCCAACTTTAAATCATGAAATGAATAACATTTTCTGAGCAAGACACATTACAAGTAGGTATGTTTTTGTCACTATAGACTATCATATAGTAGGTAAGTTGCAGATTAGCTGCATGTTATTGCTGTATAGGTCGGGGTTCAATGCAGGAACAGAAACTGTAGATATTTTCAGCATAAAGGCGTTTAATTCAGGGACGTAGCTGTTTACAAAATGTCTGAAAGGCTGCCAGAACAAGCGTTTTAGAATGTACTGTTACTGCCATCAAACTGCCTCTCGACACATGGATCTCAGGGAGATTTTGAATGCTGTGTCGGGTTCCCACTGCTGCACTAAGTGCATCTTACACTCAGGTCTCCAAGAAGGTCCTCGTCAGCAGAAACAGCAACAGAAAGGTGGTCTCTGCCCCACTTCTGCCAACAAATCTCAAGCATAGTCAATTAGTAGAAACTTAATCTCATCCAGAACTCTAATGGTAGGAGAGTCTGGGAAATGTAAGTTTTAGCTTTCTGGCGTCTGCAGTACGGGAAGGCGTATAGGAGGATGTGAAAGAGGATGCTTTGACCAAATCCTGCACACTTCATATCGCTACCCCCTTTTCCTAGACATGTGTACCACAAAGCGTCACTAAACATTGCTGAAGAAGCGTTATGGTGGAAGCTAAGCCGTTAGAGTCTTTCAAGTAAGATAATAGGTGATCTCTCTTGGCTTCGGACAGATAACTCTTGGGGCAGCTTGGAACTGTCAAATCAGTCAGTGATAATGGTTTAAATTAGGTCTAGGCCATGAGGATGGAGAGGGAGTAAGTCAGGAATATCTGATTGTTTTGTTAATTAACATAATAAATCCTCACACTTTGTATAGTTCATTTCACAGATATTTATTGAGTACTTATTAGGTGCAATGTTGTGTGATATTTGCTGAGAATATAAAAATGATGACTATTTCCTGTCATGTTGGGCTGATTTAATGGGGATGTAGTCATACAGATGAGCGTATTGGTTCATATTTCTTTCTGTGGATTAAATTGTAATCATCTGTGTATTATACGCTTGTTTATGGGTGATTAACTTCAACATTACTTAGGAGGCTGTACATGTTCTTTTGTTAAAGAAAATTGGTAATAATAAAATCTTCCAAATTTGGTGCTTGTTGACTACATAATATTTGGCAGACTGCTACTGAGGCTAAATAGTGAGTAGGGTATATGTCTCACTCCCTAACACTTAATATGTTAGACATTTTTTCAAAAATTCCTTAAGCAAGTACAGAACTTATGTTCTCGTAACACCCTATGTATGGTCAGTATATCTGTGTTTAAGTCCAATGTAAGGATTTAGAATGCAGCTCTCTTTAGAGACACACTGAGGAAAGTCAGTTTCATTATCTGTGTATTTCTAAGACATTTGTTTCAGTCAGTCTTTTTTTTTTGGCTCAACTTATCCATTTTAAGGTACCTTTTCAGGCTCAATTTAATATGCCATTCCTATAATATTTAACTTTATTCATGTTTACTGAGTTTTAGTGTGACTCAATATATTATTATAAATTATTTTTGGTATAACTTGATGCTCTACTAATACATCAGCAAATAAACTTAAATTGGTCTCCTGGTATCAGTAAAAACTGAAGTCATTGTCATTTATTATGATCTATACCACCTTAAAATAAAATTAATCTTTGTAATAAAGTATATGAAAAACAGTACTTGTGAATTTGATTTTAATCCAAGGTACTGTTTTAGCTTCATGAGACACATGCACTGCTTGCATTCCTAAAAAGTTTTCCTGGGTTTTTTTTTTTTTTTAACATAATTGTAGAAGTATAAGGATTTTTTTTCCATATGTTTTTATAGTTTTTCTTCGTTTTCAACTGAGAAGATGTTAGTTGAATAGAATTATATTATGTAAAAGATCAAGTATCTATTGTTGCATATCACATCATCCCAAAACTTAAGAGGCTAAAATTAAAACCATTTTGTTTGCTCACGGTTCTGTGTGTCAGCAGCCTGGGTTGGGCTCAGCAGGAGTGGTCTTCCACTATAGTCACTTACGAAACGGTGTTGGATGGTCTAGCTTCCTTACTCACATGTCTGGTGGTTGGGGCTGGCTATGGACTGGGCCAGTGTCTCCAACACTGGAGTCTGGGCTTCATCACCTGGCACCTGGGTTCTAAAAGCATAAGAGAGCAAGCCCAAAAGTACAAGCACTTTTCAACTCTGCTTATGGCACAATTGCTAATATTCCATTGGCCGAGGCAAGTCACGTGATCAATCCCAGAATCCATGTCGGGGGAAGACTATACCTGGGGAGGATACAGGGAGGGAGATGAAATCTCTTGGAGGCAATTACTGTAGTAATTTTCAGTATTTTTTGCATCAATTGATCTGAACTCCTTAAGTTTGAAATCTGTTTGTCCCAAGGCTATTCAGTGCCATTTGTTTCATGACTACTTTTAGAAAAATACTAGCTTTCTATCATGGATCACTTTCTTATAGTCATTAAATGACAACAGCAAATCTCTCTTCTCTGTCTCTGCATATATACTCGCACTTACACATATACACGTGTTATGTATATACGGTTTTAAGTCCTCCAATACACATGACGCCTTTTACATAATCAATTCATATAATTTTTCATCAATTTAATTATTACACGAAAGCTTGCATATTCTTTATTCTTTAAACTTGCAACAAAGAAGGCTAAGATTTTTTGTAAACAAGGAAATAAGGTTGTGTTTCTATAACAAATTGAAAGAACACTGTTAAGTACTGTAAATCAAGTCCAGTTTGTCTCGACTCCCAGTTTCACATCTTGGTAACTGACTGGTCAGATTGCCCACAATCTGGAATCATGCCGTTCTGCGTGGGGCGTGCTGGCTGAGTGGCTTTTCTAGTAGTATGTTTTGGGGAACCACTTTTTCTTAGTGGCCTTTCCCTAAGTCACTGTATGACATGATTTCATTTGATGGCAACATGGAATTTTAGTTTTTTCACTATTCCTATTCCCACATGTTCAGAGCCGTTAAAATTTACTAGTTGAGAAGTTCTCAAGCTAATTGTGATAAAAACCTTTTCACCTTCCCCCTTCTCAATTGACTTAAATAGTGAGGGTAGTTATGGAGCAGAGTAATTTTTAAGTTTGGTGATATATTGTACAGATACAGTCCTATGTTTTGTATTTTTTAAAAAGTGTACAAAACTCATTCTAGGGACCATATTAAAGTCTTGGTGCCAGATAATTAAGTGAGCATTTTAAGTTCCTTCTAAAAATGTTTAATGCTAAATGGTTCTCACTTCTGAAAAACGTAAAGATGCTTAAAATTTCCCATTGCTACAAGTTGGTTTTACAGTTGACTGAGAAAAAAAATCTTATGGTGGTAGCTAATATTGAAAAAGCGAGTCTAGGAAAAGTTCTAGATTTTTTCCTCAGCAGTGAATTTATTCTTACTTCATTTTTAAAATTATTTAAGAAACAATACAGAAAAAATAGCAGTATGCAGCTGCTATGCTAGCAACAGAAGATATTGTATAATATATCCAAAATCTCTGCCCTTAAGGAGTTAAGTTTAAATTTTTTAAGCATACTTAAATAACTTTGTTAGTGTTAAAATCAGAGATGGGTCATGTAATTGTATTAAACAAATCAGCTACTGCTTTTGTAGAGTGAAAAATAATGGAGAATTGCAAAATAGAACAGATCAGGATGTTGACTATTTCTGCTTTGGGGGTTTTTTTTTTTTTGGTCAACCTGTCATTATTTTGGCTTATTTATTTTGAAATTATTTTTGCACTTTCAAAATCTTTAGCTATATTCGTGTTTTAGTTTAAGGCACATTTCAAATGAAATAGTTGTTTTTGTGATGTTTGCATTGCATTGTTCACTCTATATCTGGCATGCTATTGCCACTTTTCTTACTTCATGTAGTTAAAATTCATCTATGGCTTCTGTCTGGCGGAATATCACTTCGTTTCAGAAATCGCTGTCGTTAATGGAACACTTACTGTCAGGCGCCATTTTAGCATCTGCCTCGCTCTGTCTTATTTGATCCTCAGGTGAGCACGGTGAGGTAGATGTTCTTCATTGCTTAGAAACTGAGGCTCTGCGAGATTGGCTGATTTACCTAAGGTCACACACATGCTAGTGAGTGACAGAGTTGGAAACTAAATCCAGGCGGCCTCCCTCCAGAGCTCGTCGTGCCTGTGTATTAATCAGAATCACAGTCTGTTTTCATAATTCCTAATCCACAGAGCTCTGAAAACAAAGAGTTTTAAAATATCTTTATTTAGGTATAATTGACATGCAATAAATTGCACATATTTAAAGTGTGCCATCTAAGTTTTGACACATGCATACACCCGTGAAACTGTCACCACAATCAAGATAACAAATCTGCCCATCACCCCAAAATCTTTCCTTGTGGTCATCCCACCCCTCTTCTGTCACTAGCCTCCACGCCCACAATCTTCAGGCAGCCACTGCTGCTGCGTTCTGTTACAACAGACTGGTTGCCATTTTCTATTGCCTATAAATTGTATATAAATGGAATCATACAACACATCTTTTGTTGTCTAGCTTCTTTCATTCATCATAAAGATTTTGAGATTCATCAATGTTGTTGCATGTATCAGTAGTTTATTCCTTTTTACTACTGAATAGTATTGTGTTATAATCTCTATCCATTTACCTCTTGATGGACGTTTGGATTGTTTCCAGTTTGGGGCTGTTACAAAGCTGCTATGAAGATTTGTGTACAAGTCTTATATAGACATATGCTTTCCTTTGTCTTGGGTAAATACCTAGGAATGGAATGGGTTGAGCATATGGCAAGTGTATGTTTAACTTTTTAAGAAACTGCCAGTGACTATAGTTAATAATACTGTCTTATATATTTGAAAGTGGCTAAGAGAGTAGATCTTAAAAGTTATGACAAGAAAAAACCGATTTCTAACTATGTGTGGTGATGGATGTTAACTAGAATTATTGTGGTGATTATTTTGCTGTTTATACTTATATCGAATCATTATGTTGTACACTTGAAACTATTATAATGTTATGTGACAATTATATCTCAGTTAAAAAAAGCTGCCAAAAATTATACCTCAGAAAATGTTCAGTGTGTTTACTAGATACTACCCCTATGTTGGGTAGTATACAAAATATGTGTTACATACCTTTCTAAAATCTAGAAAATTCTGAATTCTGAAACCTGTATGGCCCTAAAGTCTTTAGAAAGGTACTGTGGACTTTCTGCCTTGTGAAGCAATAAGGTACTATAAAATGTTTTGACATTTCTGTCATCATTTAGACATTCCTGTGCTTTGTTAAATTTACATAAATCTTTTAAAAAGACATGTTATAGAAAACACTCAACAAAAAAGACAGATGATAACCCTTAAATAAGTGTCTAAATGAACATTCCCTCTAGGAAATAGGGAGGTCGTGAGTTACTTGCATGTCCATTTATTTGAGAAGTATTTTCATCTTGAAAAATTCGGTAATGAAGTTGTGCTAGTGGGATTAGTGGATCTTCTGTATACCACATCCTGCCTAGTGCCTGCTGTCGGTACTGACTGTCTAGCAGTGATAATTATCACTGTGTGTTATTTGAAGTCTGTATTATTTCTATTGAAAATTTGAGTAGTATATTTTGAGAGACACAATAGGTAATCTGAGATAGAGCGTTATATGGTTTCATAACATACTACCTTTTCGTTTTTCTAAAAATAAGAGCTACAAAAAGGTTAAGATAAGAGTTTCCATTGTTTACCTTGAAATCAAAAGAACTAGTACAGAAAATGTTTGAAATTGTTGGAATGATAATAAAGTTTAATATATGCATGTAAATCATTATAATTTGTTATTCAGGGCCTCCCATATCATCAGGACATGGAGGAGAGAGTTCGGGCATGTTTCAGTAACCGTGTGTAGGGCTGAGGTCAGAGGATCTCTGCCCTGCGAGCTGGTGAGGAAGGGAGACCCCGGCTCTCTCACGAGGCTGGCTTATTAGAGATGCACAGTATTGGGACAGCAGTTTGAATGCAGGTGATCTTTGAACTGAATCTTGAATAGAAGAAAAATATGAGCCGGAGGAACATTTTGCCTGGAAGGAATAGTAAGCATAGGTCCTAAGATGGATTAGTGTGTTTAATAACTCCAGAGAAAGACAGTAGTACCCAGGTGTGGTGTGGATATTAGACTCCTAGCTTGTGGCTTAAAGGTTGAATTTGTGATATCCCTGAAGTAACGCAATTAGTCGGGGACATAGCCAGATTTGCAACACTTACTAACTTCAAAATTCATCTTCTTTCTGTCAAGCCATGCTGTCTATTTATTGTATGGCCTTATGTTTGACATATAAGTTGAATTAGCATAATTAAATATTAACCACAATGAGTAGATAAATCTGATGGTTGTATATCATGTTTGCTTTACCTAAATTTTATATATATATATATATATATCTCATGATTAATCCTCTAAAACAGTTAATAAAATTTACCAGACGTTTTGCTGATTTCCTTTTTGGATGTATTTTCTCTTGCAGGGTAACATTTTGCCATCTGCCTTTCCAGAGTAAGTGGCTCTATGTGGGTACCGAGCGAGGTAATATCCATATTGTCAATGTGGAGTCCTTCACACTCTCAGGCTACGTCATTATGTGGAATAAAGCCATTGAACTGTGAGTCTGAGCAAATATTCCATATCTGAAAGTATCAGTACCATGTATGATAAAATTGTATAATAGCTAATCAGTAAATCCATGTGTAATTAAATGTGTCAAACATTCTTGATGTTAAATACAGATTTATTAGCTTTTTGTATTTTCCTGTTTGCAGTTTGTAAATTTAAAAGCTTTATATATATATATAGATAGATATATACACATATTATATATGCGTATGTTCACATATATGTAAACTTGTAGCACAAGTTTAACGAAGCAATTATTCTTATTAGGTAAAAAACACTCCAATTTTTTTCTGTTCCTTTATCTTCTAATTATGTTTCTTTAAAATGCTCATCATACCCCACTAAAATGATTTCATGACCCACTAATGGGTTGCCACCAATGTTTGGAAAACGCTGATCTAAACCACTACTTTATATTTTAATGATCAGCAAATATAATGGAAATGTTTGCAATGTAACATTGCAGAATTAATTTGACAGTTAATTTTTCTTAATTTTGATATAATGATGGTTGTTTTCATTTAACAACAACAACAAAGACTGGGTTGAGCTGTAGGGCCCTAGGGATGTTTAACACTAACTCTTCACTCTGTCTTAGAATCTTATCTTTGTGTCTTCTTTCTTTCTCTGAGTTTTTCTTTTATTATTTAGACATAAAATCAAAATTTAAGGATATTGGCAAGATTCACTTTCACTGTTTTTGTTTCTAAACAAATAGTTCTGTATCGTTGCATTCCACAGAATTTGACATAAGGATAAATTTGTGGCATATCTCTTAAGTAATGAGTTGGTGCAGCTGTGATATATATTTAAGCCTGGTTTTCCTTCCTGTGTCAGCTCAGTCCCTTGGTACAGGGGTGGGTTTCTGTGGTCTGTTTTTTGAGTTGATGACAGCGTCTAGTCGGTGGGCCTGGTGCGGGTGTCTGTGGTTTCACAGATGGTGGCTCTCATGAAGTGGACCGATCTGCACCCACAGACTTTATGCATAGGGAGGTGCTTATTCCCACTGTATAGACATCAGTTTTGCTACATTCTTGCCTGTATTTCTTTTTCTCTGTGCAAGTAAAGGTGGCATTACTTTTGATATTTTTTTAAACAATAGAATTTTTCTTGTTTTTGGTGTGAACTTGTTTTTGGATGAGAGGCCCCAGTTAGAGGCTAGAATTGAGTACAATAAGATAGCAACATTCTAGATGCTGCTTTAGTTAAAGATAGTAACTCTGAGAATTCTATCATGAGAATAGATTTTCTGTGCTAAATAGTGAATTGAAGATTCTTTCCTATACAGAAAGTATGCTTTATTGTAAATTTTGTTGACTTGTATCAACACAAGCATCACTATTTTTCCTCTATACATCTCTCATTGATCCTTTACTGAAATGTTTTCATTTATAAATATATCTTTATTTTCAATTTATTATTCTTATTGTAATGAATATATAGTTGTATTGAATTTTTAATTGAGAAAAAAAATCTTATTTTTCTCTTTTAGCTCATCTAAATCTCACCCAGGACCTGTCGTCCATATAAGTGATAATCCGATGGATGAAGGAAAGGTAGAATTTTTTTCTAAAAGTTTATTACTTAAATGCATGAATTTTGGTATTTTTAAAAAAATATGCAAACTATTCTAGAGCCACAATTCCCTTGCAGAGTTGAGATTGCTAACAAAGGTTGTATATCGTATGCACTTAATGGCTTAGTTATACATCATGTAAACAAGTGAAAGAGTTAGACTCATTTACAGTTTTACCCTAAAACACTTAAAATTTAATAAATACAATCAAAGGTTATTAGTTTATTTTTGGCTTCTTTAGAATATTTCCCCTGATCTCTGATCATCCTGACAAAAACTGGTTTTTTTGGTTTTGGATTCTTTTTAACACTTTGGTTGTACGGTCTTTGTAGCACTTACCTCATAATGCCTTCCATCAAAGTTGTCTCTGTCTCTCATCTTCATAAAGAGCTCAGGTTAATAATGTAGAGATTTTTTAAACTATTCCTTTATTTTTTTATACTCTGAAATGTTTCATACAGCCACTATCTAGCTATTGTTAATTTAGGTTCATTAATACATTTAAAAATGATAAAATTTCCTTTCCCGTGAATCTCTGTTTTCTAATTCAAACCAATTTTTCAGGTAGTTCTCTTTAGTGATACTTTTCTGCTTATTGAATTTTATGGTATTAGCCTACATAAATACCAGGAAGTTTATCACTATCAGAAATCAGTGAAATGAAACCTCTGGATTTCGTGAAGACATTTACCCAGATTTTTCCTTCCTCAGTTGTGGGAGTGGTGAAGCCTGTATGTTGGGTAACACTGTTCTCTTATTTGCCACTGGGAAAACCAAAGGATAGTGGTCCTGTTTGGAGTTAGCTTATAATCATATAATTGTGTGTTTCGAGAGAAGCTTTACCTGAAGCAAATTACAGTAACCTGTATCTTCACTTTATTTTCTTTGGTACAAGATACCCACTTAATAGCCAAGCCTTTGAGTGGAAAGCATGGTGGCAGCAGAACTGAAAACTTACCCTCCTGCCTCGAATCAGTCACTAAGCGTTTCAGTCCTTCCGTTTGCAGTGTCTCTCTTCTATTCAGGCTCACTGTGACCATGAGGTTCAAGGTGTTGTAACTCGTTCTTGAATCGTTTCCAGATCAGTCTTCCCGGAGTGCCATTTTAATCTTACACTCTCCTGCTCGAAAGCTTTCAGTGGTTCTGCAGTGTCTAACAGATAAAATAAAGTTTCCTTAAAACGTAGCCCCAGGTTTCATGATCTTTCAGAACATCTTTCCCTGAATGCTGGGCTGAAGCAAATAGCTGTTGTTTCCCCAGTGTGAGCTGCTCTTTGCTGCCTCCATGCCCTGTTCCCGTGAGTCCCTCTGCTTGGAGTTCTTTCTCATGTTCTCTGCTGAATTCCTACCCCTATGTTGAGACTCAGATAGATATATATCTTTCATGATATCTTTCCTGGTGATCCTCACAGAAAGTGCTTTCTCTCACTTCCAAATTCATTAGCACCTTAGTTGTACAAGTTTTATGGTATTTACCACGTGTTGGCTTGTATGAGAAATGCGTGCATGTCTCAGCTCCCCTGATCTCAAAAGACTCCTCAAGCACAGAGATAATATTTACGAGCTTTACATTTCCCATAGCACCCAACATACAATATAAATAGTAACTCCTGTAATTAATTTATTGTATAAATTATATATAATTGTTGATAGCATCCTCATTTTTGGAAACCTGGTGGATTATTCTCCTTAGTTCCCAGAGTCAATCTCATTCACACATTTTTGAAATATTAGGGTGCTAGAATAGACTATATTGTCTAACCTTTGACTTCTAATAGAAAAATCCAGGTTAACTACATGGATGACTCTTCCCTGTTTCTGTAGGTCTCTGTGACGTTGCGTCACTAAAGGAAAGCAGAAGTGATAGGGCAGCTTCCCCCAGCTGCCACCACGCGAGGTGAAGGTCCTAGGCACCTGTGTAAAGTTACTTACCATAGTAACAGTAATGACTTCCATTTATTGAATTCTACTTTGTGTGAGGCACTGTGCTTTCCACTGTATATATACACTATTTGGTTTGATCCTCCCAACAAATTTTCTTGGATTTCCTCCCTGGTTTGCAAATGACGAGGCAGAGACTTGCTGTGAGTATGTGTTCCAGAGGCACAAAGCTAGATATTGGTGAGGCTGGGATTTTAAACACTGATTTCTCTGGTTTTAACCCCAGAGTACTGTCCATCATGCTGCATTTCCTCTGGAAGATGTGATCAGTTATTGATGTTGTTGAGAGCTGTATCCATACTCAGTGTACCCACTAATACTTTCTATGAGAGAAAAATTAAAAGGAAACCAGTCAACAGTACATAAATTAACTCAGTCTGAGTTATAAAAGATTCTAGTAGGAGTAAACATTGAAAGAATTTTCTAAGTTTAAGTAACATTTTTAGGAGATTATGGGAATTAAAGTCTAACCTATTGGCCCAGATTTCTAACAGTTTTAGGACATTAGATCTGATAAGAGAGGTAAAACTTTAACCTTTTTATGTTACTAAGATCTAGATGGGAAAAATTATTTCCTTAAAGTTACATGACTACCAAATGGCAGATCTAAGACTGGAGCTTAATTTACCTGTGTCCAGAGTAATCTGGTGCTGTTTACACTGTACATCAGTTCTTTTTTTTTTTTTTTTTTAAAGATTGGCACCTGAGCTAACAACTGTTGCCAATCTTTTTTTTTTTCTCCCCAAATCCCCCCAGTACATAGTTGTATATTTTAGTTGTGGGCCTTCTACTTGTGGCATGTGGGACGCCACCTCAGCGTGGCCTGATGAGCAGTGCCATGTCCGTGCTCAGGATCCGAACCTGTGAAACCCTGGGCCGCCAAGCAGAGCTCGCAAACCCAACCGCTTGGCCACGGGGCCTGCCCCTGTCCATCAGTTCTTAAATTGTTTCCTTTTCCGTCTCTTTCCTTATTGCTGAAGTTCCTCCCCTACTTCCCCATCAGAAAATGCAATGTTCATGCCTAAGATAGTGAGAAGGACTGGGAAAGGTAAAGGAAACAAATACCAGTTTTTCCCAGAAGTATATATCTGATTGCTTAGGAAAGAAGAGTTTATGTTAGGAAAATTTAACTATACCCTCTGCCAAGGTGGGAAAATGTGTTTTGTTAACTTCAGTGATTGGCCCCTCTAAATGCCCACTACCTGTAGTCTGAAATCAACTAAATTTCTAGTTCATTAAAATTACTGGATCTGCCCCAAACTTTGTTTATATCCCCAGGTTACATGAGCAAGTATTGGCCACCTTCTAATGCTTTGTGAACTCATTAAGCAAATATTTATTGAGTGTCTGCTGTGTATTAGGCAATATATTGAGTATTAGAGACATGAAGATGAAAATGCATGTAGTAGCATAGGAGAAGGAGCATCTTAGTCTGTCTGGAGGAATTGGGGAGGCTGACCCAAGGAAGCAACGCTAAATTGAGACTTAAAAATGAATAGAAGATTGCTCAGTGAATGATAATAGAGGGGAGGAGGTTTCAAGCAATGGGAATGCTGAGATTTGGAAAATGCTGGAGCAGGGGGTGGTGGGCAGCAGAGGCTGGATAGACAGTGGACAGTTTGTGAGGCAAGAACATGCATTCCATTCTGGAAGTTATGTATTCACAAAAAAGTGTAGTAAGTACATACAACATCTCAGGCCCTGTATCTTTTTTTTTTTAAACTTTTTATTAAGATTGTGATAGTTTACAACCTTGTGAAATTTCAGTTATACATTATTGTTAGTCATGTTGTAGGTGCACCACTTCACCCTTTGTGCCCTCCCCCCACCCCCCCTTTCCCCTGGTAACCACCAATCAATTCTCTTTGTCTGTATGTTTAACTTCCACCTATGAGTGGAGTCATACAGAGTTCGTCTTTCTCTATCTGGCTTATTTCACTTAACGTAATACTCATCAAGGTCCATCCATGTTGTTGTGAATAGGATGATTTTATCCTTTTTTATGGCTGAGTAGTATTCCATTGTATATATATACCATATCTTCTTTATCCAATCATCAGTTGGAAGAGCACTTAGGTTGCTTCCACGTCTTGGCTATTGTAAATAATGCTGTGATGAGCCTAGGGGTGCGTGGGACTTTTGGAATTGCTGATTTCAAGTTCTTTGGTTAGATACCCAGTAGTGGGATGGATGGGTCATAAGTTATTTCTATTTTTAATTTTTTGAGAAATCTCCATACTGTTTTCCATAGTGGCTGCACCAGTTTGCATTCCCACCAACAGTGTATGAGGTTTCCCTTTTCTCCACCACCTTTCCAACATTTGTCACTTTTTGTTTTGGATATTTTTGCCATTCTAACAGGTATAAGGTGATATCTTAGTGTAGTTTTGGTTTGCACTTCCCTGATGATTAGTGATGATGAGCATCCTTTCATGTGTCTATTGGCCATCCATATATCTTCTTTGGAGAAATGTCTGTTCATGTCCCCTGCCCAGTTTTTGATCGGGTTGTTTGATTTTTTGTTGTTGAGCTGTGTGAGTTCTTTATATGTTATGGAGATTAACTCTTTGTCGGATGTATAACTTGTAAATATTTTTTCCCAACTAGTGGGTTGTTTTTTTGTTTCAATCCTGTTTTCCCTTACCTTGAAGAAGCTCTTTAGTCTGATGAAGTCCCATTTGTTTATTCTTTCTATTGTTTCCCTTGTCTGAGGAGTTATGGTGTCCGAAAAGATTCTTTTGAAACTGATGTCAAAGAGTGTACTGCCTATATTCTCTTCTAGAAGACTTATTGTTTCAGGTATAATCTTTAGGTCTTTGGTCCATTTTAGGTTTATTTTTGTGAATGGTGAAAAAGAATGGTCAATTTTCATTCTTTTACATGTGGCTGTCCAGTTTTCCCAGCACCATTTGTTGAAAAGACTTTCTTTTCTCCATTGTATGCCCTCAGCTCCTTTGTCGAAGGTTAGCTGTCCATAGATGTGTGGTTTTATTTCTGGGCTTTCAATTCTGTTCCATTGATCTGTGCACCTGTTTTTGTACCAGTACCATGCTGTTTTGGTTACTGTAGCTTTGTAGTATGCTTTGAAGTCAGGGATTGTGATACCTCCGGCTTTGTTCTTCTTTCTCATCATTGCTTTAGCAATTTGGGGTCTTTTTTGCCCCATATGAATTTTAGGATTCTTTGTTCAATTTCTGTAAAGCATGTTGTTGGGATTCGATTGGGATAGCGTTGAATCTGTAGATTGCTTTAGGTAGAACGGACATTTTAACTATGTTTATTCTTCCAATCCATGTGCATGGAATGTCTTTCCATCTCTTTATGTTGTCATCAGTTTCTTTCAGGAAAGTCTTGTAGTTTTCTTTGTATGGGTCTTTCACTTCCTTGGTTAAATTTACCCCAAGGTATTTTACTCTTTTTGTTGTGATTGTGAATGGGATTGAGTTCCTGAGTTCTTTTTCTGTTAGTTCGTTGTTAGAGTATAGAAATGCTACTGATTTAAGTATGTTAATTTTATACCCTGCAACTTTGCTGTAGTTGTTGATTGTTTCTAATAGTTTTTCCATGGATTCTTTGGGGTTTTCTATATATAAGATCATGTCATCTGCAAACATTGAGTTTCACTTCTTCATTGCCTATTTGGATTCCTTTTATTTCTTCTTCTTGCTCAGGCCCTGTATCTTATGTTAGAACTACAGTGCTGAACAAGATAACACTAGTCCTTGCCTAAATTGACCAGTGTTATAGTCTGCAGGAGAATTCAGATAAGGAAAAGGCCGTTATTATATGTGTAGTGACCCTTCAGATTACAAAACGGTACAGAGTGCTGTTGGAGCACATACGAAGGGCATTGACTTACATTTAGTAGGTCAAGGAAGGCTTCCTGGAGGAAGTGATAGCTAAAATGACATCTGAAGGATTAGTAGGATTAGTCAGTCAAAGAGGATGACATTCGAATAGAGTGGCCCAGGTAGGAATACAGCATGTGCAAAGGCTCAGAGGTGAGAGAGCGTGAACTGGGAATTCTGAGAGAAAGAGACCGCAGCAGAGAATACCAGAAAATAGTGAACCGCTTTGGACACGTTTCCTGTGAGGTTCTTATGGAGTAAATAAGTGGAGATGTGGCCACTGGAATTAGGAGTCTGAATCTCATGAGAGAGGTCTAGGCTGGATATAATTTGGAACTAATCGGTATATAGATGAGTAAATGAGATTGACTGAAATGTGTTGAATTAGGAAAGTTTGTAAACTCTGAAGCACACACAAATGTTAATTTTTATTAGTAATTTATTATATCAGTTAATGAAAGTGTATACTCAGGACTTCAGAATGGTACCGTTTTCTTTTTGAGTAATCAGTTGTATGATACTTGTTGAGTCCCTAATCGTCAAAGGTATATAAATATGCAATCAGTGTTCTCATTTGTCATCCATGTGATTAGTAATTAGCAATGCAGGTGTTGAATTATATTATAATTTTATACTTGAAGTGTATGAATGGTAATAGTTATCCTTACTGTCAGAAAATACATGTTTCATATAATTAATATCATTCCTGGATAATGTGGCATTTTCTTTTATTACAGCTTTTGATTGGCTTTGAATCTGGAACAGTAGTGTTATGGGACCTCAAATCAAAGAAAGCCGACTACAGATACACGTACGATGAGGTAATAACATTATTTTTGCTAATCAAAAGCTGTTGTCGTTTCTGTAGTTCAGAGCAGCTCCTCTAAGAACTTAATAGGTGATTTTAGTTTAGGCAACCTTTGTAATTGCAATAACAGAAATTTCTTTAATATATAGCAGATAATCACATAGCTCCAAAGATAGAAAAACCTCTTCCCCACACTGTCACTTGGCCTTCCAGTTCCCTTATGCCAGGCACCAGTGTTAACCAGTTTCTCGTGTTCTTCCAGAGGCTTTCTGTGCATTTATAAACAAATTAATAAAGGTATTCTATTTTTTATTTTATACAAATGATGGTATACTGTAGAAATTATAGTTTGCTTGCTTTAAGATCCAGATAAAGATTGATTGTGATTGATTTTGGTAAGTGTTGTAAGTCTCTTTAACACTGTTTACTCTCCTCTTACTCTTTCCTGCCTTTCTTTACCTCATTCCTTCTTTTTTGCCTTTTATTTGATGAAGCTAGAGTCTTCCCAAAGACTAGCATTTTCTGGCTGTATCCCTCTTGTGTTTAACATCTCTTTTTACCCTTAGATTTCCTATAAATGGGATTGTTTACTGAGGCTTCATCAAATTCAGGTTCATTTTTGATTTTTAGGAAGACTGCTTCACAGATGATGCTCTCCTGTTAGGTGGAATGTTAATGTCTGTTTTGATATTAGCAGCCCGTGATGTCCAAGGCCTGGATCTGTTAGTGCATAGCAGTTGCAAAATGGGGATGTTCTAATTCTATAATTCCTTCTGTATTAGCTAGTATACTTTAGTAAAAAGAAACTTCCTCTCATGTACTAATTGGTTATACGGTAGTACAGTTCATATAGGAAAGGCAGGATAAATGCTTGATTCTTTGCTTTCGTTTCAGTATTTACTCTAAAGGGGTTGTTCTCTAGTAATCTCGGTAGTGACCAATTTTTTCTTGTTTTTAGTTTCACTGTGTGCTCAAAGGTTTAAACACATTTGATGTGCTTCGGTACATTAACTTTATAATCCGTATTGATTTTCACATTGTCCCGCCTTTGCTCCCCTAGTTGGTTCCTGAGTCCTTTGGTGGTAATAGTCTTGGATAACTTCCTTGCTATTTGTTATAACAAAGGATACCTATTAATCTTGTATATTTCTGTCCCAAACTTAGAATAAGATCTTTGTCCATAAAACTGTGGCTTCTTTTGGTGTGAAATGCCACTAAATCATAATATTGGTACTAGGAGTGTTCACAATTTCCAATTCAGTCAATAGAGCTAGGAAATGTGGTAGTGGTTTTGCTTATTTTTAAGATAGACTGTATCACGTCTTCACGTTGATGTTTTCAGTTAGTCGAATGGCAGACTAAATTGAGTAACTATAGCAATACTTGGAATACTTTGTCAATGTCTGCATATTATCTTGGTAAGCATAACTGAAAGAGAATTGTTTTCATGGCTGCCTACTTTTTGTTTTTAAAGCTTTTCAGTTAGCATTGTGTGGCTCGCTAATCAAGATCTTGAAATATAAAAAAAGAGTATTTTTAATATTTTAAGTAAAAAACAAAAATCTACCATTTCTAGGGAAGTTTTGGCCTGAAGATCTACTTTCTACATTAAAATGAAAGAAGATTTACAAGATTGACTTTTTTGGTTTACTTTTTGTAAATTTAAATAGTGATATTGGCTTAGACATTATGGAGTGATAGGGGCTGCATTTACCATCTCACCTTAAGCAAATACGCTGGAAAAACATAGGAAACAACAGTTCTTAGAAATTAGACAGCAGGTAGTGTAGAACCAGAGATTCCTTCGAGAGGGGCACAAACAAGGTGAGCGCTTCAATTGCCTTAGCTTGTGGCCTGGAGACACTTTCCAGGTCTCAGCCCATGATGGGGCAACCTAAGCAGAAGCCCAGCAGCCTCCCTGAGTTGAAGAGACAGAGTTGGGGATTGTGGGACCAGGGCATCTGAAGCTGACTCGGCAAGGTTCCAGAGAGGAGAGAACTGCCGAGAGAGAGAGTTTTAAAAGTCTGCGGGGAGCCTCTGCCCTGAGTCCTCAGCTGAACACTGACTAGTGCAGGGGGGTGGGGGTTGGGAAATCCACTGGGAAGGAGTAGGGGGAGCAGTTCTCTCAGCACACACAGGGCTGAGAAGAGTTCACATTTCCAAGAGAGTGGAGAAACCTCTCAGTGTGTGGGGCATCAGCAAGAGTCCTCAGAGAGATATTGCTAGACTAGCCTTGCACTAAAGACCAGCCTGACCGATCTTGAAAGCAGGCCTTGAGAAGTCCAAACTGTTTCCAAGTAGTATAACTGCATCCCAGAAAAAAGACTCAAAAATGCATGAAAGAATATAATAATAACCCACCATAAATGTCACCGTGGCTAGCATCCAAATAAAAATTTATGAGGATGCAAGGAAGCCAGAAAATAGCATGCAAAATGAGGAGAATATGCAGTCAATAGAAAAAGACTCACAACTGACTGAACATTGACCGAAACGTCATCATCAGCACATGAGTGTGTTTGTAATAGGATCTCAGGAGGGGGGCTTAGATGGAAGATGTATTTGAAGAAATAATGGCCCCAAGATTTCCACGTTTAATGAAAACTATAACCCTGCAAACTTCTAGGATATCTAATATATAAGTATCTAATATATAGATGTCCCAGAAGTTTGATGAGCTCAAAGCAGAGGAAACAAACTACACAAAAGCTCATCATATTTCAGTTGCTTAAAACTAAATCTAGTGATAGAGAAAAATCTTAAAAACAACCACTTTAAATCGGAGGAGCAAAGATAAAAATGATAGCAGGTGGTTTCCTTGGAACCCACGCAAGCCAGAACATGGTAGAGCAGCACCTTTACAGCAGTGAAAGGCAAAATTGTCGGTGTAGAATTTTATATCCAGCAAAAATATCTTTTCAAAAACAAAGGCAAAATAAACACTCTGTGCACATAAAAAACTCAAAAGACTTCATCACTTGCAGACTTTCACTACAAGACATGTTAAAAGAAGTCCTTCAGGGGCCAGCCCTGTGGCCTGGAGGCTGAGTTCGGCGTGCTCTGCCTCGGCAGCCCGGGTTCACAGGTTCGGGTCCCGGGCACAGACCTACACCACTTGTCAGCCATGCAGTGGCTGCAACCCACATACAAAATAGAGGAAGATTGGCAACAGGTGTTAGCTCAGGGTGAGTATTCCTCAGCAAAAAAACAAGAAGTCCTTCATATAGAAGGCAAATGATATGAGATGGAAATTTGGATCTACTCAAAGGAATGAAAGACACTGGAAATGGTAAATATGTAGGTTATATAAAAGCCCTTTTATTTTTTAATTCTGTTTAAGAGATATTAAATGTAAATGGCTTAAATACCCCCAGTTAAAAGGCACAGATTGTCAAATTGGATTAAAAAGCAAGATCCAACTATATACTGTCTATAAGATCGGAGTATATACTGTCTATAAGATCCGACTATATACTGTCTATAAGAAACCTGCTTTCAATATAACAACACAGATGTGTTAGAAAAAAACAGATGGAAGAGGTAATGTTAGCACTACTTAAAGACAGCCAAAGTGGCTTTATTAACATCAGCAAAGCAGATATCAGAGAATTCCACTCAACAGAATACATATTCTTTTTAAGTACACATGGAACATTCACCAAAACAGACCATATTTTGTGCCATAAAATGAATCTCAATAAATTCTAAGAAATGTTTTTTTAATTATAAAAGCATTAAATTAGAAATCAATGTTAAAAGATGAAAAATCTGTGAATATTTGAAAGTGAAACAACATACTTTGACCCATGGGTCAAAGAAGAAATAAAGGGGAAATGAGGAAGTATTTTGAACTGAGAAAAATATAAAATACATCAAATATTGAAGTCCATGAAATGCTGCTAAAGCCTTCACTATAGCATTAAATGCTTCTATTAGAAAACAATAAAAGTCTCAAATCAATGGCTTCAGCTTCCACTACAAGAAACAAAAAATTAAATCTGGAGTAAGCTGAAGAACTGAAATAGTAAAGAGCAGAAATCAATGAAATAGATAACAGGAAGACAATAGAGAAAATGGATAAAATTAAAAGCTTCATTTTGTGAAGATCAATGAAATTGATAAAGAGATAAAGTGATGAGAAAAAAAAAAAGACATAAATTACCCATACCAGGCATGAGAAAGGGGGTATCACTTCAATTTCTACAGAAATACAAGGAGACTGATAAGGAAATATGTAC